>NW_028318324.1:0-300000 GCF_062004578.1 Staurois parvus
AAGAAGAATGAGGAAGAATGAAAAGAAGAATGGAAAAGAGAAGAAGAAGAAGAGAAATGAAAAGAAGAATGAGAAGAAGAATGAAAAGGAAGAATGAGAAGAATGAAAAGAAGAATGAGAAGAATGAAAAGAAGAAGAAGAAGAAGAATGAAAAGAAGAGGAAGAAGAATGAAAAGAAGAAGAAGAAGAATGAAAAGAAGAATGAAAAGAAGAAGAAGAATGAAAAGAAGAAGAAGAAGAATGAAAAGAAGAATGAGGAAGAATGAAAAGAAGAAGAAGAAGAATGAAAAGAAGAATGAGAAGAATGAAAAGAAGAAGAAGAAGAATAATGAAAAGAAGAATGAAAAGAAGAAGAAGAATGAAAAGAAGAAGAAGAATGAAAAGAAGAAGAGGAAGAATGAAAAGAAGAATGAAAAGAAGAAGAAGAAGAATGAAAAGAAGAATGAAAAGAAGAATGAGAAGAATGAAAAGATTCTTCTTCTTCTTCTTTTCATTCTTCTTTTCATTCTTCTTCTTCTTTTCATTCTTCTTCTTCTACTTTTCATTCTTCTCATTCTTCTTTTCATTCTTCTTCTCATTCTTCTTTTCATTCTTCTTCTCATTCTTCTTTTCATTCTTCTTCTTCTTTTCATTCTTCTTTTCATTCTTCTCATTCTTCTTTTCATTCTTCTTTTCATTCTTCTTCTCATTCTTCTTTTCATTCTTCTTCTTCTTTTCATTGTTCTTTTCATTCTTCTTCTCATTCTTCTTTTTAAGAAGAAGAAAAGAAGAATGAGAAGAATGAAAAGAAGAATGAGAAGAAGAATGAAAAGAAGAATGAAAAGAAGAATGAGAAGAATGAAAAGAAGAATGAAAAGAAGAAGAAGAAGAATGAAAAGAAGAAGAAGAATGAAAAGAAGAATGAAAAGAAGAAGAATGAAAAGAAGAAGAATGAAAAGAAGAATGAAAAGAAGAAGAAGAATGAAAAGAAGAATGAGAAGAATGAAAAGAAGAAGAAGAAGAATGAAAAGAAGAATGAAAAGAAGAAGAAGAATAATGAAAAGAAGAATGAAAAGAAGAATGAAAAGAAGAAGAAGAATGAAAAGAAGAAGAAGAAGAATGAAAAGAAGAAGAAGAAGAAGAATGAAAAGAAGAATGAAAAGAAGAAGAAGAAGAATGAAAAGAAGAATGAGAAGAATGAAAAGATTCTTCTTCTTCTTCTTTTCATTCTTCTTCTTCTTTTCATTCTTCTTCTTCTTCTTTTCATTCTTCTTTTCATTCTTCTCATTCTTCTTTTCATTCTTCTTCTCATTCTTCTTTTCATTCTTCTTCTCATTCTTCTTTTCATTTTTCCTCTTCTTTTCATTCTTCTTTTCATTCTTCTCATTCTTCTTTTCATTCTTCTTTTCATTCTTCTTCTCATTCTTCTTTTCATGAAGAAGAAAAGAAGAATGAGAAGAATGAAAAGAAGAATGAAAAGAAGAAGAAGAATGAAAAGAAGAATGAAAAGAAGAAGAAGAATGAAAAGAAGAATGAGAAGAAGAATAAAAAGAAGAATGAAAAGAAGAATGAGAAGAATGAAAAGAAGAAGTATTCCAGTACAGCAAAAAGTGTATCTGCAGAGAGCTCCACTAAAGAAGAAGAAGAAGAATGAAAAGAAGAAGAAGAATAATGAAAAGAAGAAGAAGAAGAATGAAAAGAAGAATGAGAAGAAGAATGAAAAGAAGAATGAGAAGAATGAAAAGAAGAATGAAAAGAAGAAGAAGAAGAATGAAAAAAAGAAGAAGAAGAATGAAAAGAAGAATGAAAAGAAGAAGAATGAAAAGAAGAATAATGAAAAGAAGAATGAAAAGAAGAAGAAGAAGAATGAAAAGAAGAAGATGAAGAATGAAAAGAAGAATGAGAAGAAGAATGAAAAGAAGAATGAAAAGAAGAATGAGAAGAATGAAAAGAAGAATGAAAAGAAGAAGAAGAAGAATGAAAAGAAGAATGAAAAGAAGAAGAATGAAAAGAAGAAGAAGAAGAAGAAGAATGAAAAGAAGAAGAATGAAAAGAAGAAGAAGAATGAAAAGAAGAAGAAGAAGAATGAAAAGAAGAAGAAGAATGAAAAGAAGAAGAAGAAGAAGAAGAAGAAGAAGAATGAAAAGAAGAAGAAGAATGAAAAGAAGAAGATTTCCAGTACAGCAAAAAGTGTATCTGCAGAGAGCTCCGCTATTTCTGACAGTTCTCTGACAGTTCCTTCACATTTACAGCGGTTGAAACATTGTATCTGTTTCCGAATAAAAACATCTGTATCCTAAATGGAAACAAATAGATACAATGTTTCAACCGCTGTAAATGTGAAGGAACTGTCAGAGAACTGTCAGAAATAGCGGAGCTCTCTGCAGGGACACTTTTGCCGGCTGATCGGGAAAAATCCGATTCGCGCACCCGAAGTATGCTAATATTCGGATTCGACGCGAATCGAATTTTTCCTGAAATTCGAAACGAATTCCACTTCGCCTGGTTCGATTCGCTTATCTCTAATGACGATCTACGGAAAGTAGAAAGGAAGGGAATAATTATGGGATGGAAAATAGGAATGTTGTTAACTTTATGACATATAATGTAAAAGGTTTGAATACTCTGGTAAAAAGACACAAGATTCTTAGGAAAATTTATCAATATGCAATCAATATAGTTTTTTTTACAAGAGACATATTTATCTCAAGATCCAAGAATAATGTTACAATCAAGAAATTAGCTGGTTTGGTATTATGCTGATTCCCCAATAAAACGGGCTAAAGGAGTAGCTATAGGATTGGCCAAAAATTTAAGATTTACAATAGAAAATAGGTGGGTGGATCCAGAAGGTTGGTTTTTGTTTTTAAGGGGGAAACTGTATGAAATGGAATGTACACTTGCAAATATATACTGCCCAAATAAGAATCCAATGGTTTATTTAGAAGATACTTTAAGGGAGTTAATGGATTTCAAGAAAGGGAAATTGCTTGTAGCAGCGGATTTCAATTTTTGCATAGATACAAAACTATATGCAAACATTTTTGCTAGTATGTTGAAGGATCTAATGCTGGATCTGATACACCTAGATCAGGTTGGGTTTATACCAGGAAAAGGAGGTAGAGATAATGGATTGAGATCTTTATTGCTCTTACAAAAGAGTAATAGGGAGAAGTCCCCAGTTCTATTCCTGTCGATAGATGCTGAAAAAGCATTTGACAGGGTAGATTAGGGATTTATGATGAGTACTTTAGAGGTGATAGAATTAGGGCCAAAAAATCTTCAGTGGATAAAATCTTTATATTGTCATCCGTCAGCAGCAGTAAAGATTAATGGTACATTGTACAATGGAGCGAGGCAGGGATGCCCACTCTCACCTCTCTTGTTTGTGTTAACTTTGGAGCCTCTTCTAGCAATGATACGGAAAAGTGTAGATATAAAAGGGATTCGGATAGGAGAAGTAGAACATAAAGTGGCGGCATATGCTGATATGTTATTTTACGTGGTAAATCCCTGAATAACTTTGCCAAACTTAATGCAAACTTTAATACATTATGGAGAACTATCACATTTTAAAATTAATCTTGCAAATCAGAGATTCTAGATATCAATATATAAAAAGTAGAAAGATAAGTATTATAAAAAAAAATTCCTTTGAAATGGCAGGACAAAGAATTAAAGTATTTAGGAGTAGAGTTAACACCATTAATCAAGAGCATATATCAAACAAACTATATACCATTATTAAATGAAATAAAAAAGGAGTTGAAGAAAATTTCAAAAGGATTTTTGTCCTAGATAGGCCAAATTAATATGGTTAAAATGGTGATACTCTCTAAAATGTTGTTTAAATTTCAAATGATTCCAATTTATTTGCCGTAAGCGTATTTTAGGGTACTAAAAAGAATGATAATGAGATATATATATGGGCAAATAAAAAGCCAAAGGCAAATTATGCGGTCCTATGTAAGGATAACATTAATGGGGGGGCTAAATATGCTGGAGATTAAAATGTATTACTGTGCAGTAATTATATAATGAATAATGGAATGGTTGTATAATCCACAAGAAAAAAGTTGGGTAGGGGTTGAATTGACACTGAGTGAAGCACAATTAGTTAACATTATTTGGGTTCCACAATAGTATGGAATGTTTTCTGAAAATACCAATACTTTACCTAAGAATGTATTTAGAATATGGGATGTAATGCACAAACAAAATGGATGGGAGTATAATTCACCATTAATACCACTGGTGGGTATGAAGTATTTCCTACCAGGGATGAGCACTATTGTAGGAACATGGATTATAGATAGGAATGCACGGATAAAGGATATTATGAAGGAAGGGGAGTTAAACACTTTACAGGAGTTGAAACAGAAAAAGAAAATGTTTCAAACTATGGATGAGTGGCGGTACTATCAATTGAGACATTTTGTGGTATCACTGCCACAGCCAGCCATTGAGAAAAGTGAACAATTTGTATCCATTAGAGCAATTACTGAATTTAAAGGGAACACTAAAACATTGCACACTGTGTATTTATAGGACACTTTCCACTATGGATGAACCGTTTGTACCATTGTATATGGGTAGATTTGAAAAAGAGCTAAAAACACAGCTGAGTGAGCAGCAGAGAAAGAAAATTTTTAGGATCGCACATGGGGTTGTTGATATGAAACAGTGGAGAGGAACTACAAATTTATAGAAAGATAGTATATTACACCCAGTAGAGCTCATAAGTCACATCCAGAGAATTCACCGTTTTGCTGGCAGCGATGTGGGAAGGAGGGCACAGTGGTTCCTTATATGGTGGGAGTGTCCCAAAATACAGGAATTTTGGCATGATGTAGTTCAACAAATAGTAAAAATCATAGGTGAGGAAATATCCAAAGATCCATGGGTGTGCTTATTCCATAACACTGACCTAACAGTAAAACAATATAAGAATACAATGGTAACTCATTTAATCAATGCAGCAAAAGGGTTGATTCCTAAGTTTTGGAAGGCCCAGGAGACTCCTAAATTAAAAGACTGGATAAAGAGGGTAGAATTTATACAAAGAATGGAAGAATCATATTATAGCGGAGAAGATAAAGTGGGCAAATTCTGAAAAATCTGGAAAAGATGGAGTGAATTTAAATCTACAAAGAGGTTTGTCGAGTTGATGGAGTAGAAGAATAAAGAGAAAAAAGGAAAGAGTAGAGGGAGAGAGATAGTGATAAGAGGTCAGATGCGAAATGAGGGTGTGAAGATGGAACACTAGAGGAATAATATGAAATGGAAAATGGGAGGAGGTCATGGGGGGGGGGGGGGCTGGGGTATGGCAAGGAGATTTGACAAGACTTTGTAATAAATTGTAGATATGTATAAAAATGTCTTTGGATTGTGTAATATGCAATTAATAAAAATAAAATGAAAAAAAGCATCAATTCTTCTAGGTACACTTGCACACAGTATTTGGAGGAACGTGCTGGTAGGGTGTTCCAAACATCTTGTAGGACTAACCACAGATATTCTGTGAATGTAGACTACCTCAAATCCCTCTGTCTCTTTATGTAATCCTAGACAGACTTGATAATGTTGCGATCAGGGCTCTGTGGGGGCCAAATCATTACTTACAGGACACCTTGTTCTTCTTTATGCTGAAGATAATTCTTAATGACATAATATGTTTGGAGTCCTTATCCTGTTACAGAATAAATGTGGGGTCAATCACAAGTCTCCTTGGTGGTATGGAATGATGGATAAGTATCTGCCTGTATTTCTCAGCATTGAGGACACCATTGATTCTGACCAAATCTCCAACTCCATTTGCAGAAATGCAAGGAACCTCCACCATGATTCACTGTTGCCTGTAGAAATTCATTATTGTCCCACTCTCCAGCCCTTCAGCAAACAAATTGCCTCCTACTACAGCCAAATATATAAAATATTGACTCATCAGTCCACAGCACCTTCTGCAATTTTTATTCATCTCAGTTTCTATGTTTTCATGCATATTTGAGTTACTTTGCCTTGTACTTTGCCTTTGCTAGGTATGGTTTTTTTGTGCACAATTCTTCCAGGAGTACCACTTGTGGCCAAACTTCTCTGGACAGTAAATGGGTGTACCTTGGTCCTTTTGGTTTCCACCTGTTCTGTGCCGCTGGCACTGTTGGACATCTGATGCCAAAGGGAAGTAAGCTTGGTGTGTCTTTCATCTGCTGCATTAAGTTTCCTTTGCTGACCACTGTGTCTATGGTCCTCAACGTTGCCCATTTCTTTATGCTTATTCAAAGGAGCTGGAACAGCACATCTTGAAACCCCAGTCTGCTTTAAAATTTTTGCCTGGGAGAGACCTTGCTGATGCAGTATAACTACCTTGTGTCTTGTTGCTGGGCTCAGTCGTGCTATGGTGTATGACCTTAGAGATGAAACTGGCTTCCAAAACCTCATCTTAGAAGGAGAGTTTGTCTGTTCCTCACCCAGTTTTAATCCTCCTACACAGCTGTTTCTGTTTCTGTTAATGAATGTATTTCAACCTAAATGTGAAATTGATGATCATTACCACCCATTTGATATAACTGGTTAATAATACACCTGACTGTAATCCATCAAAATCCCTGACTTTGCGCATGTGTATTACGTGTGCAAGTGTAAGAACCAGGGGCGGACTGACCATTTGGAAACTCGGGCACTGCCCGAGGGCCCGGGGTCAGTAGGGGGCCACATGAGATGCCCCTGGTACCTTTTTCATACTCTTTTTTGAGTTTGGGCAAGAACACAGGGGCCCCATGATCCCCTATTGCCCGGGGGCCCCATGAGTTGTCAGTCCGCCCCTGGTAAGAACTGATGTTGGTTTGAAGCCAAAGGGTAGTTACATCAAATATTGATTTGATTTCAATTTTTCTTTTGTTCAATCACCTTGCATTTTGTAAATATATAAAAATAAACAATTAAAATACAATTTTGAAAGCATTCTTGCTTTACACAATTTCATCACACCCATCTAAAACTTTTGCACAGTTCATATAATGTATATACATGCACAAGTTTTTTTATTAGGAAGAAATAGTGACTTTTTTTAATTAAATAAAAAGCATTTTCCTCTCTCATATTCCTCCCTGATTTAGCCCCAAATGTAATCAACATTCAGCCAGATAATCCAACACAATTGTTGGGACCTGGGGATTAATCTAAGGAGAGAATACTTTTTCATTGGTTTTTTTTCTCCCCTGGCTGGGAATTGTCAGGAAATGCTGTATCTAAACACAATGCAGATGTTTTTTGCTTAACTTTTTGGAAGTAGGCATAAATTACATTATCTTGCAATAACAATAGAAACACTGTGTCAGTTGATTGACTTGCATGCTTTAGCAAATTTGCTTTATCAAATTTTCAAATGCTTACTAAATGCTTTCTAAGGGTGCAACAGACCTCTCCTCCTGGAAAAGCATTGCCTGCTTCCAACGCATTGCCTAAGCCATCATTTCAAAGTAAACAATTCAGTCAGTGTAGAAATAATAAGAAATCTTCTAACAGCCTTGGTTAATATTATGATTTATGAAGAATAAAACTAGGATTCCTCAGGAATAAGATTTCCATTCTGATTTGCAACATTCTCTGACTGGGGCTAATTCACTGGATTTCATACAAAACAAATAGGTGGGCTTATTTCCTACAGGCTTGTATTTACAGTATACATATCTTATAGAATCTCCCTCTTGCTCTTTGGACAAAACATTTTGTTTGGTTGGTTTCTTTTTGCTTTTTTAAATATAAAAATGTAATGTAAAATTAACTTTTGCAACAAATTGAATAGAGAAAAGCTAGTCATTTACTTTGCAGTAACCCCCCCCCCAAAAAAAAAAAAATCGACATTTATATGTTCAGAGAATCCTACTACTCTCAGTTCAAGAGCATAAGAAACAATGCAACAGTTCATATGTTCTGAATATGCTGATAATTCAATAATGAATAGCACATACCAAGAGAAGATCTGTAGAAAGGTTTGCTGGTACTTGTGGCGCACCACTGCCATTTTATGTAGTGCAGCAGTGAGATTGGCGCATTGCAGGAACAGGTCAGAGCATCACAAGCCCTGCTGGTGTGTACAACAGGTGCTTATAAAAGTTTACATTTTTATATTCAAGAATCTTACTACCTCCAGGTTCAGGGTATGGTTATGGACATTGCTATTTTTTAAATAGCATTTTTTTTCTTCCTTACCTTGCCTTCTTTAAGTCTGCTAATTAACCCTAGGTTCACATCTGTGCGGGTGATGCCGCTGCAGATCCGCACGAAAATCCATGCAGCCGCACCACCCGCAAAGAAAATGCGGACCCGCGGGCGTGTGCATTGAGCTCTAATGGCACACCGCCTGCACTGGAAAACACAACCGTACTGGGAACTGAGCTTCCCGTGAGGGCTGCATTTTCAATAGAAGTGCAGGGACTTCTTCCCTGTGTGTCACACGGCACGGGAGTCCATTCAAATGATTGGCTCTCATGCCATGCAAAATGCAGGTCACATGTACGCATATATGTAAACTGGGGGTGAGGGAAGGGGTTAATTGGTCACAGGTGTTACAGGTACTATATAACTTGCTGTAGAGCACACATTTGTACCTAGCATTTTTTGCTGGCTGATAGCTAAAAAGAGCAGGAAATTTGAGTGGAAGTGAAAAATTTTTACTTTTGACTGTTGGTGACTGCTGGTGCTTGTATTTGTTTTACTTTCTTCTTTGGGTCTTGTTAAAAGCTTTTACTTTTTAAAATCACTTTTTCTGTCACTTTTTAAATAGCATTTGTTTTCTTCCTTTCCTTGCCTTCTATCAGTCTGCTAATTAAGGGGAGGGGTTCATTGGTCACAGGTGTTATAGATACTATATAACTTGCTGTAGAGCTCATTCTTGAGCTTGCCTCTATTTTGTTTGCTGGACCTTTGACTAAGTGGACATTTGATAAGTGGAGTTAAAAAAACAGTGGAAAACAGGAGATTATAACAGGAGTCTACTAACCTGCAAGTGACAACTGATATTTCCTATTAATATTGTAACTGGGATAATGAGTGCTAGCAGGGTGGAAGGTTTTGTGCAGTGCAGTGTGCTGCATGAATGCAAAAATGGAACAACAGCTCCAGGATGGATACCACTGCAACAGATGTGAGGGAGTTGCCCTTCTGGAAACTCGCGTTAGAGATCTGGAGGAGCAAGTTGCAACACTTGGCAGAACCAACAACCTTGAAAGAGGTCTTCTGCTTGCTTAGCAGGTAGCTAATGGGATTGATGTGGAGGATGGAGGGGCTAATCAGGATTATCAGGTAGGAAGATGGGTTATTGTAACGAGAGGGAGTGGTAGGGGCTTACAGAAAAGGAAGGCTAGCACTGGGTTTGTGCATCCAAACAGATTTGTCAAGTTGGGTGAAGATCTGGGGGTGGAAAGCTCAGGGGTGGCAGCCCTGGATGTCACTGCTATCCCTAACAGCAGGGAGGGAAGAACATCTGAGAGGGATGGTGAGGGTAGTGTAGAAAGGCCCAGACAGATGATAATAGTAGGGGATTCTATAATCAGAAGGAGTGATAGAATTATTTGTCGTCAGGATCGCCTCAACCAAATGGTGTCAGGGTTCGGCATGTGTTGATAAATTATTGGGAGAGGCTGGGCATAACCCAGCTGTCTTGGTCCATGTGGGAACCAATGACAGAATACATGGAAGGTGGAGGCTCCTTAAGAATCAATTTGAAGAACTAGGCTGCAAGTTGAAGGGAAGGAACCCCAAGGTGAGATTCTCTGAAATATTACCTGTGCCATGCATAATTCAGGAAAGACAGGGGGAGATTAGAGAACTCAAAGCATGGCTAAAGACCTGGTGTAAGAGGGAAGGATTTGGGTTTCTAGAGCACTGGGCTGACTTTTCATTGGGGTGCAACCTAATTGCTAGAGAAGGTTTGCACCTAAATGGAAGCGGTTCTGCTGTGCTGGGGGAGAGGTTCATGGGAAGGCTGGATGAGTATTTAAACTAGGATTGAAGGGAGTGGGAGAATTAGATTATAATGGGGTAGACAGATCAGATAGGGGTCAGTACGTATTGGTGGGTGGAATGGGGAAAGATGAGGGGAGGGCTATGGCATATGATAAGAAGGTTCGCATGTTACAAACAACCAGTGGAATTGGTACCATTTGTATAAAAATAAAAAATATGCAAAATACGTGTGCACAAGGTGTCAATGAGTTAAAGTGTTTGTTCACCAATGGCAGAAGTCTGCCAAGCAAAATAGGTGAGTTAGGAGCTTTGGTGCATGATCAGAACTATGATTTAATTAGTAATGCTGAATCTTGGCTTCATTTTTCACATGACTGGGCCATTAATATTCCTGGCTATGTTCTCTTTCAGAGAGACAGGGTAAATAGGAAAGGTGGTGGTGTCTGTCTCTATGTGAAAAGTGATCTCAGAGTGAGTGTGAAAGAGGACCAAGTTGATGGAGAGTGTGATGAGGCTGAAACATTATGGGTGGAACTGCACATGGGGGTGCGTGCTACAAAGGTAATCATTGGCATTTGTTATAGGCCTCCCAGTGTTAATGAGGAGGTGGAGTCTCAGCTCCTTGCACAGATCAAAAGGGCTGCAAGGACTGGGACAGTGATAATAATGGGGGATTTTAATTACCTTGAAATTGACTGGAGTAATGCACTGCAGGAACCGTTAAAGGGCAAAAGTGAATTAACCTATTACTGGACAATTTTATGGTACAGTTCATAGAGGCCTCAACTGGGAACGATGCTCTGCTGGACCTGGTAATCTCAAACCATGGGGAGCTTATTACAAATGTCCATATAAAAGAACATCTGGGTAGCAGTGACCATAACATGATTTCATTTATTGTTAGTTGTAAACAGCAAGCACATACGGTAAAAATAAAAATGCTCACTTTTGAGAGAGCTAATTTTCCAAGGCTGAGAGCTGCTCTCCATGACTTAGACTGGGAGGGAATATTGACATTAATGAACACAACACAGAAATGGGAGTTCTTCAACAAGACTGCATGTGAACACACTGCAAAATATATCCCCATGGGCAAAAAGTTTAAAAAACTAAAAATCAAACCTATGTGGCTTACGGCCAAAGTTAAAAAAGCTATAGATAATAAGAAAAGAGCTTTTATTAAATATAAAAATGAAGGAACGCTATCATCGTTTAAACATTACAAAGAATATAACAGAATATGCAAAAAGGAAATAAACGACAGATTGCAAAGGAAAGCAGGACCAACCCCCAAAAATTCTTCAAATATATTAATAATAAAAAGGTCCGGTCCAAGCATATAGGCACTTTACAAAAAAATCTAGACTGGGTGCCTGGGTAGAAAGAAAAGGCAAATTTATTAAATACCTTCTTCAGCTCTGTGTATACAAAGGAGCATGAGAGTGCTCTTGTCCATAATGGGCATGGTATTGCTGATCCACATTAGCTCACAATTGATAGGATTCAAAAATATTTAGACAGAATAAAGATGAATAAAGCACCTGGACCGGATGAAATACACCAACGGGTTCTTAAAGAATTGAGCTCTGTTATTTCAAAGCCATTGTTTCTAATTTTTAGGGACTCTTTAATGACTGACATACTACCACTGGATTGGCATAAGGCCAATGTGGTGCCAATATTTAAAAAGGGGTCAAAATCTTTACCAAGCAATTATAGACCTGTTAGTTTAACTTCTATAGTTGGGAAGATATAGGAGAGTTTAATAAAAGACCACATAGATGGCTTCTTGCTGGAAAACATATTTTAAGCAACAGACAGCATGGATTCATAAAAGACAGAAGTTGTCAAACAAATCTGATTTATTTTTATGAGGACATGATCAAAACTTTGGATAGAGGGGTGGCGGTGGACATGGTATACTTGAATTTTGCAAAAGCGTTTGACACAGTTCCCCACACATGGCTAATGTGTAAGGTAAGGTCTATGGGCTTGGAAAAATCTGTATGTAAATGGATAGTAAACTGGCTCAAAGAGTAGTAATTAATGATTCATACTCTGAATGGTCTAGGGTTGTCAGTGGTGAACCCCAAGGTTCAGTGTTGGGACCCTTACTTTTTAATATATTTATAAACAATATAGGGTCTAGGATTAAAAATATAATTTCAGTCTTTGCAGATGACACCAAGTTGTGCAGTGGAATAACGTCCTTACAAGATGTCTTCAACTTACAAGCTGACCTCAATGCACTGTTTAATTGGGCAACTTTGTAGCAAATGATGTTTAATGTTGATAAATGTAAGATTATGCACTTTCGGGCTAAGAATTTGCATGTATCATACATACTAGGGGGGGTACAATTGGGTGAATCAATGATCGAGAAAGATCTGTGAGTTCTGGTAGATCACAAGCCTAATAATGGCATGCAATGCCAAGCTGTGGTTTCTAAAGCGAGCAAAACCTCTCTTGTATTAAAAGAGATATAGACTCCAGAGAGAGATATCATTGTACCCCTGTTCAAATCATTAGTAATACCTCATCTGGAATATGCAGTTCAATTTTGGGCACTAATTCACATAAAGAACATTGGGGAACTGGAGAAAGTACAGAGAAGGACAACCTAACTTTAAGAGGCATGGAGGAGCTCAGCTATGAGCAAATATTAGAGGAACTGAATTTATTCTCTCTTGAGAAGAGGAGATTAAGGGGGGATATGATCAACATGTATAAATACATCAGTGGTTCATATAGTGAACTCGGTGTAGAGCTATTCACCCTGAGGTCATCACAGAGGACAAGGGTAGGTGGCACAGTGGCTTAGTGGTTAGTACGTCTGCCTTGCAGTAAATGGTTCATGGGTTCAATTCCCAACCATGGTGCCTCCTGCATAGAGTTTGCATGTTCTCCCTGTGCTTGCGTGGGTTTCCTCTGGGTACTCTGGTTTCCTCCCACACTCCAAAGACATGCTGGTAGGTTAATTGGATCCTGTCTAAAATGGCCCTAATATGTGTATGTATGAATGTGAGTTAGGGACCTTAGATTGTACACCCCTTGAGGGTTAGGGACTGATGTGAATGTTCAATATATATATGTGTAAACCACTGTGTAAATTGACAACGCTATATAAGTACCTGAAATAAATAAATAAGGGGGCACTCTTTACGTCTGGAGGAAAATAAATTTAATCTCCAAACACGGAAAGGTTTCTTCACAGTGAGAGCTGTGAAAATGTGTAATAGACTCGCTCAAGAGTTGGTTCTGGACAGCTCAGTGGATTGCTTTAAAAAAGGCCTGGATTCTTTCTTGGATACACAGAATATAACTGGATACTAACATTTATAGATAAAGTTGATCCAGGGAACATCCGATTGCCTCTGGAAGGAAGGAATTTTCTCCCCTGCAGGAGCAAATTGGATCATACTTTTTTTGCCTTCCTCTGGATCAACTAGGATTATAACTTTTTTTTTGGGGGGGGGGGGGCGTTGAACTAGATGGACTTTTGTCTTTTTTTTTGCCAGACTAACTATGTAACTAAGACCTGTACATAATGTTGCAGAAATATGTAATTATTGGTAGTGATGAAGCATCAATACATCTATACAGGATTCTATCCTGATAAAGATATATTAATCCCTAAATGACAAATGTAATAAAAACCTATCTATCCTTTACAGCCA
The DNA here is from genome assembly GCF_062004578.1 of Staurois parvus. Taxonomy (NCBI): domain Eukaryota; kingdom Metazoa; phylum Chordata; class Amphibia; order Anura; family Ranidae; genus Staurois; species Staurois parvus. The sequence goes on from NW_028318324.1 coordinate 13,623, forward strand.
AGCATGGAACTCTCTTAGGCTTTGTTTGGATCTGAGCTTGCCATTGTGCTGTACATGATCTTATAATTTTAGTGTTTGAAAGTTTAAACAAAAGGTGACAAAAGCACAATATCAACTGTGACAGATATTACCCAAATCATGTCTTAAATGTAACTGTTTAGGAAAACAGTGGGTTTAATTCTGCTTTAATGATTGAACCCAGTTTTGGCTGTTTGGCATGTGTTAATAAAAATTGACATGTCTTTGGAGCTACTTGGTATATCCAAGTAAATTATACCTTGTTTTTTCAGAACAGATTGGGCTTTTGTTTTGTAGTAAATATTATTAATATGGATAGGTCCTGAATTTTTATTAGAAAAGGAAAACTAACACTGGCATAGACACCAACGCTAACAATAAAAGTTAAATCTTTTTTTATCCTATGTAAAACACACTGGGCATAATTCACTATCTTACTGCATCTGAGTATGCGGTACACTAACGCATAACTTTTTTATTTCAAAAACTGTGTAATTCACTACTAAACACTTCTTAATATATTGCATGTGCTATATGTAGAATTATGAATTCATTTTCACATTTAACCATGCAGTAAAAGTTCTCATACATCTCACATAAAAGTCACATCCTGTGGATGAACGTCAAATCCGTAGGGCAGAGACAGCAGTTGTCGATGAAGAAGCCATGGCGGGCGGTGTAGGTCAGAAGTCCTGTGTACTTGAGTTTGTGGAACAAACGGTATGGAGCAGTCTTGTGGTGAGCATTGCTATGCATATGCGAATTGTCTGGCAAGGTTTGAATTTGGGTTGGTGGCGATAAACTATTGTGCATATAAATTGCTTTGATCCACAATCAATGTATACAGATCTTCTGTAAAAAACAGCTCCAAAAAATCAAGGGGAGTATTTAAATTTTCTGTTTCCACCTGAATTCTGGGTTGGGCAGTGAATGAGGGAAATACAGGTGCTGCAGAATTTGTGCACTGCCAATCAGGATTTGCAAGCACATGCGGAAGGATACTAGGGGCTCTACGGGTCTGTGAGCGAATTCTTGATGGCTGCTGGACACTCCTTGTGCTTGCCACTGCACCAGCTTGTACTGCACTTATGGGACTCGCCAGGTCACCAAGTGATACTGCAGTGCTGGTATGTGAAAGACCAGGATGTACTAGGCCACTGGTGCTCGCCAGTTCACCAAAAGGTAGAGCAGCACTAGTACTGGCACTCTGCTGCATATGAGAGTCATCATGCGATTGTAACATCTCAGCAACCTGGGAACAGGGTCAGGTACGTCTGATCTTAGCAGGGACCTATTCTCCATCGTCTGAGCTATCTGTCAGGGTGCCGCTGCTGTCTACAGTTTCCTATTCTGAGGCTGATTGTGTCAGTGAGTCTTCCCCTTCGTGCTCATCTGACATGCTCAGAATGCTGTAGGCCTCTTCACTAGAGTATTACATTTATAGGTACTTTTTCACAAGAAAAAGAGCACCTGGCTGTCAGGGACTGCTTGAACCGCTACAAAAAAATTTACCAGCAAGTGCTAACAGAAATCAGGCCTGATTCTGCAAACACTGCGGTTTTGTGTGCAATGTATCAAGTGACAGTGACCTACTGACACTGCACTTGCTGGGGGAGAAAGGGAGGGGGTAAGCGTAAGAGCCAAACGCAGGTGCCAGGGCTGATCCCGCTAACGCTGCATTTTTGGGGACACTATACTAATGTGAATGCTGGTATAGTGCTGATCTGATCAAAGATATTGATCTGTTCAGACACTATCCTAGCAATGGAGGGTTGTTGTGTATGCGAGCATGTTCCTGGCAATCAAGGGGTTAGATGTGTTTACTGGTGTACTGACAGGCAATCTGACACTATCTGGGAGGGGTGCTAACTGACATTAATGCTACCTGAAGTCGCCGGCGACACTAATACAGTTAACATCAAAAAAATCTGTACGCTGTACTGATGACACTGGTGACAGGGCAGTGAAGGGGTTAACTGGGGAGGGGGGGGTGATCAAGGGCTTAAATGTGTCCTAACATGTTCTAAACTGTAAAAGTGTGCTGCGTTTACTCACTGTGTGTTGATTCTTCTCTCTCTGGAATGGAATGTGCCCAGAGAGAAAAGATGTCATCATTTCCTGTAAACACAGGTACAGAAAGGTCCCTGATAGGACAGGGATCAATCATCTGACTTAGGCCTACCATCAATGGCCTAAATCAGATGATTGATCCCTCAGGGATTAAATCATGGCACCCCCCGGCCCGTGAAAACCGCAGGAGCATGAATCACATATATAAATATATATGTGATTTTGCACACCCGTGCCGCCCTGTAGTAGTGTTTCTGCTATAGGGTGGTCAGGAAGCAGTTAAAGGGGGACTCTAGAACCAAAATAAGAAGTTGACTTTTGGCCAGTGGATTTTTAAGGGGGAACTCTGACAGTTAAGATGCAATAGTTAAAGGGGGACTCTAGAACCAAAAAAAGAAGCTGACTTTTGGCCAATGCAATGGATTTGTAATTCAATCCTGTGTAAAGGCATTGTACTTAAAGGGGCACTGGGATGGAGTAATGGGTATATAACACTAAAATGTGTAATTTTATTCCTTCAGCTCAAAGCTACCGAGTTTTCGGGTGACCATCCATCAACGCCACAGGTAAATATGTCAATGGATCATGTTGTCCAGCAGCTGAAGCTTTGTGAATAAAGAGATCTGGATTTATGTGCATATATTTGACCCATTATTACTCTTACATGTCCAATCAATGTACAAACTGTAATAAACATGAAATGAGATGTCAAGTAGCTTTTAAATGTTCCTTAAATCATTTAATTTTTTTTTTCATTTAGGAAAACAAATATCTTCAAGAAAAAGGCAAGGAACAGAAGAGATCATCTCCAAAGCAGAAACAGCTGGTAAGTATGACTATTCAATGAGGGTTTATTTTAAAAAAAAAGTAAGTTAATCACACTTGTACAATGTTCTGTATTGTAGAGTACTTAAAAGCAATTCAACAAAGTAAGGAAAGAGAAGATTGGAATGCACAACAAAAGCAATTTGATGGTAAGCACAAAAACAAAAATAATAGTTTTCTAAGTGTGAACATAGAACATGCGCAAACATGTGTTGTTTTCCTTCTGCTGTAGTGCAAAAAAGGCAGGGAACAAGAACAAGTGGAAATTACATGACCCAGCATCACCACCTCTTCTAGCTGGGGATCATCTGCCAAACAAAAGCAAAAGGTGATTAGAAATTTTTCACATTTATTAATACATAATTTACTGTACAGAATTATCAATACTCACAATCATCCTAACAGGATTCAAACATTCAACACAGTGAAGAGAAATGTGGGGCACAGCAGTTGTATGTGGAACCTAATATAATTAGAGAAGAATGTCATCCCATGCAAATCCATTATGTGGACAGCAGCACTGATGTAGATGATGAAATATTGAACAAGACATATGTACCCTCAAAGGAGATGTATTCTACTGACACTGGTGCAGGAGAAGACAAACCAATTATACACAGGAAAAAGACAACAGGAGACCTCCAGTGACATCAGTGGCAAGATAACAGCTACAACTCCACAAAAAAAAGAAAATGTTCCGACGGTCGGCAAAGGAACAGCAGGTCCACATATGGTGAAAATGTTGCTCTAGTTGAGAATCTTGTGCCAGTATTTAATAGGTTGCTGGGTCCCCAGATGTTGAAAAATGATCAATTATGGAAGCGAAATCAATGGCAGAGAATACCACAAGCAGTTAATGCAGTTGGAGTTGCTCCACGCAGTGAAGAGAATGTTAAGAAAAGATACCAGAGCATTAAAGGAAGTATCAAGAAGAAAATAGCATTGGACATGAAGGAAAGGTGAGTGCTTTCAAGGTATAGTCAGAATGTTCAGGCATTGTTAGGATTTACAGCAAGAAGTATGTCTTTTCAAAACCTTTCCATGCTCAGGCCCAATCCTAGCTCCTTCATTTTAGTATTTCACTAACAGTAGTCGGAGTGTCACCAGCTACTTTTGTCATGTTTCACATGACTGTCATATGCCTTTAAGTGTATTCTATATTTTCTTTCTGCTCCTTCTTTTCCTTTGATTTAGTTAATGCTGTATAAATAGCCCTCCCCCTTTCCCAGAAATACATTGCAGCTCTAGCCTCATGTCATGAAGCAGGAAACATTATGATCTTTTGACCTATCGAATGTTCATTGTTGCAAGGTTCTCTCAGTTTATGGAATAAACGTCACAAGATCTACAAGATGTCTTATCGATTGAGTCACTGACTGATGTTGAAGTTATCGCTATCTCATCACAACTGTAAGTTACAGAGATCACACTATCAATGCTTAGATTGGAGAGATAGAACAACTATCAATCTGCCCCATCACCAGGAAATGTGGAGAGAGCCAGTGCTCCCATGCAGAGTGCTGGATTTATCTCAGTAAGTAATTGGATGTGGGTGTAAAGATAGGTGTTCCAGGGTTGATGTTTGCAAACCTTACTGCTGAGAATGCATTATGAAGAGCATGCCAAAGTACTTACACTATTCATTCTTTCTAGGACAAACACTGGTGGTGTTATTGGAAAAAAAATGAATGTGCTGGATTATGAACAAATGGTTATGCCTTATATGCATGAGGAGACTATAGCTGAATTAGCAAAAGGTTTTGATACCCTCCAAGCCAGAACAGGTAAGCAAATGTCTTAGGCATACTTGTCAAATAAATATTAAAACTTTTAATAACAGTAGACAAACACCACAGGATTTATCAAGGACAAAGGTAAGTATAGATGATTTATAGAACATTTTGGCACTTTACAAAGAAAGCTGAAAATGTGAAAAGCAATGTTTTAAGAAACCTTTTGTGGCTGCCAAACAGTCTCGGTTATTAACACATTTTTTGGGGATTACATATACCAATAAAGAAATAGATACCCTCTTGCTCTTCTCCGAACCTGACAACGCACAAGATGTAGCTTTAACAAGTGAAACAGATGAAGTCATATTCCAAACAACAGAGGATAATAGCATAGTGAGCAATTAGGCTAGCAGCCAGTTGGCATCAACACAAACTTCCCAAGCAATTGAGGGACCTATACAATCAAGTGCAGGTGCTGTGAATGACAACGTATTCACTCCAAGTACAACGTCAAAAGCTAGACATAATCGTAACATATGTCGAACACTATCTCGATAGAGAACAACTTGCTTTCGATCAAGAACAGAGTGCAGGATTTCATGAAGCAAAAATATAGCACAGACAACTGCTAGAGGGGAAATTAACATTCATAGAGTATCATCTCAAAGGCATGAAGTAATGTATACGAGATTATTTAAAATAACAGATGATCGTATTCTCCTGATGTAGGTACATACCTTTCAAAATAAATATTAATTTATTTCCTTTTGTGAATTGACTTAAAGGTCTTTTTATGCGGTATTTACCAGGCATTTTTTCTATTTTTGGTAAATACCGCGTACTAGCAATAGTGAATTGGCATTTTCAGTATCGAATGCAATATGTAGTCATGTGACTGACATAACGCATACAAAAATCTTTAGTGAATTGTGCCCACTGATCCTAATGGAAACACTGACACTAACACTAACCTAGAACACATCCTTATATAACAAGTTACATGACTATGTAACTAGTTATATAACTATGCTGTATAACTAAGAAACTTTTTACAACCTTTCTCTCCCCACAGATAATCTGAGGAAAAAAAAGATACAAGGAAGCTTCTAAAACTAGTGATTGTGTGAAAGGCTATTACAGTTATCACATGTTTGGGAGCATATCCTACATGCTCCTGATTGTTAATCTGAGACCAGGAGCCTTCAGTGACAGCTTTGTCTCTGTGCTGAGGGCACTGATCAAGCACGCTTCCAGCATAAACACAGGAACACATAAATGTGGCAGTATGGCATAGAGTCCACTCCATGCTGTCACATATATGCATAGAGCCAGTCTTAAATCATATCTAAACCCAATAGCAAAAAATGTATATATTACAGCTTTTTTATCGTTATAAGTGATTATGGAGTTATTTTTTCCTTTATTTTCACCTTTTGATTTGATCAGTGAGTCTTTGATTTTTCAATTTCCCTTAACAAGCCGATATGTCCAACAAAAGTAGCAGTTACAGGTTTGAGAAAAACAGACAGGGATGCTTACAATGTGTCATAAACGTGGCTGAGGTCAAACTGATGAGAGGGCTTTCCCTTATATCTTTTTCTTCTGGAGGTGATGATATATAATAATATAACAGGGCATAGAGTGGCACAGGTGCTTTGTAGGAGATCCTGGCTGGAAGAGCCTTGCAGCATGTGCCGAGCAGCCAGCGGACTGATGAGATGGCCAATGCAAAGACACAGTACCAGGTGCAGAACAGCAGGCACCAAGCAGGCTGGCATGCAGACAGATGCAAGATATTTGGTGGTCAGGCAGGCAAGAGCTGGTATCAGCCAGATAGTAGAGGTGCAGAATCAGGATCCAGGACAGAGTCAGAACCAGGCTGGGGTTAGTATCAGGTGAGCAGAGAAGGTACCAAAACAGCAGGCAGAGGGAAGGGGTAGATCACAAGTAAGAACCAGCAATTAGGTATCAGGAACAAGCAGGGTCAAGACAAGCTGGATAGTACAGGATCAGGTCACAAATGGTAGAAGCTGATGACCACTCAGCAATCCTCTGATCTCTGGAGCCACTTTGGATAGGCAAGGGAGTGCCAACCAGGGGCGGACTGACAACTCATGGGGCCCCCAGGCAATAGGGGGTCATGGGGCCCCTGTGTCCTGCCCAAACTCAAAAAAGCCTATGAAAAAGGTACCAGGGGCATCTCATGGGGCCCCCTACTGACCCCGGGCCCTCGGGCAGTGCCCGAGTTTCCAAATGGTCAGTCCACCCCTGGTGCCAACGTTCATGCTCGCTCATGCTAATGCACATGTGCACGTGTGCAAGCCAGGGCACATCTAGTTGTCATTATTATGAGCATTTGCACATTTTAGCACACTACCGTGCATAAAAGTTTATTAAAAAAGAAAATTTAGAGCTAGCAGATAGTGGTAGTTATATCTGAATCCTGCCCTGGCCCGACCTCTGTATGTGTGGACATTTAATACCAGTCTTCCTAGAACAGACCTACTTCTCCCTGCTACTAGACAGATTGTTTTGGTCTCAGCTTTTAAATATGTAGAGATTCAGGTTTCTCTTAGATTTTCGTATTATGCAACTTTGAATATAGATACTTATAAAATAGAAGAGGAATCACACCACATTGTGTAAATTACCCCTTACTGTGTAAATTATCTCTGTTGTGGGTGGGGAAAATTATAAAAATAGTCTGCTTGCCACAATTACTATATGTCCTCCATAATGCTCCTATATGGCTACCCCAAAGATGGCAATAGCACAAGAGGCAGTACTCACTTTATCTATTTCTTCTTTCAAGAAATTGACTCAACTTTTTATATTATATAGTGTCTATTATACCCCCTCATAAATTAAATTCGCAGGGCAGAATTGATTCATCTTGCTGTCTGAAATGCTCTGGCACTGACAGCACTTTAATACATATGCTTTGGCATTAACCAAAGCTCTATACATATTGTACCAGTATTTTTAAGGCAGTTCAAAATCTCTGCAGTAAAAATTATTTACAGACCCTAAGATGGTGAATCTGCATATTTTCCTGAGGACCTTATACCACTAATATTTAGGTTAATGTTGACATGTATCTTTTTTCCTTGCCCATAAACGTATAGCTCAAAGGTTGTTGTCTCCTTGTTCTCCTACATTTACATAATGTCAAATGGCTGTTAGTGCTATTTTGGAGAGATAGACGAAACGGTACAGGGGATGCCCAAAAAAATTCAGAAACCTATAGTTTCCTTGGTTATCATCTCCTTTAGCAGATTTTCCCCTCTAGTCCTCCATCATTCCCGTCTTGATTCAAAGCCACAGTATAGTTTCAACCTGCATAGTGGTTTGAGATTATCATCTGCCTTTTTTGTTTTTTAATATATATTTTTTATTTTAACCATTGGGGGTTGTATTGTGATATTGTTTGGAACTGAGAAATATGTTCTCAGGGGTAGCTTTGATTTCGTCCTGAAATTATGTATTATTAGGGTGTAATGTTGTCCATGTACTCGTAATTGTTGAGACATAATACATGTGTTGTTGCTGCCCTAAGTGTTTTGTGTTTATGCAATATCCATTATTCTGAATTATATTTTTATTTAGGTTTCTTTTTATTGTCTTGTTTTTTGTTAAAACTTTAAAGAAAACTACTTGATTTAAAAAAACACACACAGTCTGATTCAGCTCGAGGGGTAGGTTAAGGGGTACTTTGGCATATTTGCCTTAGGTTCCAGAGGACTTTGGCCTATCAATGTGCCTAATTATTAAAATCATGGTAAGATGCGGAGTATAAAGGTGAGATAGCCACAGAGGAATAAATTAGATTTCTGCTAGATGCATTTTCATGCAGTAAAATACATGAATTTATTTTAGAAAATATGGCCCACAAATCAAACACTTGTAGATTCAGAAATTTAGCTAGATAGATAGATAAATGTGCCATATATCTATATCTAAAAACCAATTATAAATAGAAATACAAACTATATATATAGAGAGAGAGAAAGAGAGAGCTATGTAGATATAGTGTATACTGCATGTACATATATTGTATATATTTACAGATAATATAAACGCTTAAATTACTTATATCATCTATTAAGTTTGTTAAATGCTCTGCTTTATGACTTAGGCATATTTGCCTTTTTTGTGTATTCTTTAACTTGTAAATTTTAATAGATCTAATCTTATTTTTTTGGATATATGCAGGGTGGTGAGGTTATTACCAGCCCTTATAGGAATATAACAGCTTATAATAATTAGCTATGATCCAATAGTTTTCACCCCCATTAAAGGGCCTCCACTTGGAAAACACACGTACGTTCATAGGAACTACACTCTTGAGTAGGATTTTGAGGGGAGAGCAAAAGTTTTAGTGCATGGATCTAAAGCAAGTAAGTATCTAAAATATCTAAAGCAAGTCTCAGTATCTAAAGCAAGTAAGAAAAGAATGTAGAAAGACTAAACAATCCACTTGAAAAATTTTCTCTACAATGCAACACAGAATATAAAACACAAAAACAGATGTTTTATCAATTTTTTTGTACCCATAAACTATAATTATCAGTATAATGTAATTCAATCCATTTTGGACAGGCATTGGCATTTTGTGTGGATGAATCATTATGCCCTTATTCATCTAGTCATCCAAATTGTTTTAAATTGCTTCTATCAATCTAACTTCAGGCTGTATATAGCTAGTTTAAGGTGGACAAATACATGGATAGTAATGTTGTTGAGAACATTTAGTTATAACACAAATGATTACAGTTGTTTTCCTGAATGTGGGTTCTCTTGTACTAACTTGAAAAACTTATGAAAGTAAACATTTTGTAACATATTATACAAAAGAAGTAATTTACCTTTTAACTTGTGATTGTAGTGCCTTCTATTTTGGCAAAATGAGCAGACTTTTCAAACAACGCATATATGACCACATTTATGACATTAAGTGCTGCAATTTAAAATCACCCATGGTTAGACTTTTTAGCTTTACACACAATGGAAATGTCAGTATGACTAAATTTCAGAACTTGGATAGAATACATGGAGTGCATGTGGAAGAGATTTTGCTATATGAACTGTTGATATTTAACCTAAAAGCCACCATAATTCCTAGTTTAACCAGTTGGCTACAGACCTAATTTTTCTAGAATATATATATATATTTTAAGAAGGTAAAGGACCAATTAAAATTAAAAGAAGCTTCTACTTATTTTGTAAGTCCCATGACACTTGTGCAAATATTTATTAAACAAGTACTTGTCATAATAATGCAGTAAAATATTATTGGCACATACAAACTAAACCTAATTTAAAATGTTAAAGGTCATATCAAGATTATATATAACACACACACACATACATATACATATATATATATATATATATATATATATATACACACATGCTGTAGATATATATATACTGTATATATGTATATATACATAAAGTTGAATGTTTTCATGGTATAATTACATTTTACTGTAAGTAAAACAATACATAAGTGACTTTCTGTTCACCAAAAACCTTTATTGCTTCCTATTTTTAGCATTATTATTGTATGCTGTACAATAAATGTCTTAAATTAATACATGTATCCTAACTGTTGTATTATTTTTCTGTTGTATTACTTTTATCCTTATAAATGTAAACAAGTTATTGAAAGAATGAGTGAATGTGTACCTTGGGAGTGACAGATTCCCCTTAACTAAAGTTATCAACATTGGAGTTCTTAACAGATCCCTGGTGTCTTCCTTGTATTTTGAAGATGAAAGTTATATAGCCTATTTCTTCTATTAATACTTTCCCATAAGCCTGATGGAACCCTGAGTAAAAAAAAATAACTCTGTGTAAGCTTATTGCCAGTTTGCGCCAGATTTTACACAGGGCTAATACGTGATATTAAATGTCCAGAGAGAGGGTCTCATTCTCCCTCATAAATAGAAATTCTGGTTATGTAACAGGGCTTTATATGGTGAAAAGGGCAATGAGGAAGTTTGGAGAATGTATTTACAAGGGGGCAGATTAAGTAAATCTGTGGCAAGATCAGAATGAAAAGAACAAACAGGTTTTGAGCTTAAACTCAGGTAGAACCTCAAAAACATATGGAAATTTAATGTATATTGAATTCTCCAATCTTTGCTTCTGCAGTGCTTTAACCTTTACCTTATACAGATGTGACTCCCTGACGAATTACCTGTTTAATTTATCCCTAAGGAGAAGCAAATGTTTTTGGTTTCATTTTGTGGGGCATTCATCAAGTTTATCATAAATCTGAGAGCTGTGAACTTAAAGCAAAGCTCCAGTCAAACCTAAAAAAATAAAAGTCAGCAGCTGCAAAAACTGCAGCTGCTGATTATAAAAACAGACACTCACCTGTCCCAAGATGCAGCAGTGTACTCACCACAGCCAGGGTTGTTCTTCCTTTGTGTCTATGCTTTTTAGCTTTTTTAATGAGCAACCAGGGATACTATCCCTTACTTATTCATGCAGGAGGAAGGGTTGGACATCTGGGGGCATCCTTATTTTTAAGGGAGCTTAGAATTCCAATAAATCCAACCTTAAAAGAGAGACCATCACATTGTCTCCATTAACATGATGCTTCCCTGAAGAGGTACTCTCCTCAAATTGCATGCACATGGTTTAGAATCCACCTTTTCCTGGCCAGCCAGGCTGCATGCTTGGATTAGGATCTGGCATGGATTTCTAGGGGGACCCCATTCTTTTTTTGCTTTTTTTTGCATGGCCTACCCCCTTAAAATCCATGCTAGATGCTCATCAAGGTTAAGGATTTGGTACACATTTTTAGGGTGAACCCTACCCCATTTTTGGAGACCCCCTTCCATCTCCTCCTCTAGGCTAGGAGTCTTGAATGGACATCAAGAGCAAACTATATTTTTCACTGAAATGTCAATTTCTTTTTTTTCTGGTGTAAATGTCACTGTTCCTTTAGTACATCACACACGTATCTCACTTTTTGTACAGGTTTAAGGCATCTCCCAAACATGTCATTTAAAAGAATATTATATTTTTAATGTTGCCTTTTAAGCTCCTATTACAAGAATTACACTCAGTTGAGTAGTATTTTTTTTTCTTTATTTTTTCCACCAGCACAAGGCCCAGCATTCTGTACTGATTCCTTAACAATCCCTTGTGTATTAGCCTTGAAAATTACTTTGTTTACAAACAGAATAAAAACTGGCAAGAAATGTCATTTAGTGGCAGGTGGGATTTATTTCTTTCTAAATAACCCTTTTGCTTTTGTACATCCTGCAAAGTGGTTTAAGGCATCCCAGAGCATGTTATTTAACCACTTGCCCTCCAGAGGATTTACCCCCCTTCCTGACCAGGCCATTTTTTGCAATACGGCACTGCGTTACTTTACCTGCACTCGAATGGAATTTACATCCTTTTTTTCTCTCACAAATATACCTTTCTTTTGTTGGTATTTGATTACCTGTGCATTTTTTATTTTTTGCTCTATAAACAAAAAAAGACCAACAATTTTGAAAAAAAAAACTGTATTTTTTACTTTTGGACATTTTTTTGCTATGAAAAATGTCCAAAAAAAAAATTTAAAAAATCAAATTTCATCATAAATTTAGGCTAAAATGTATTCTGCGACATGTCTTTGCTAAAAAAAAAATCCCAATACGTGTAAATTAATTGGTTTACATGAAAGTTATAGCGTTTACAAATGGTGGAATATACTAGAATTTTTTTTTTGTTTTTACTAGTAATGGCGATGATTAGTGACTTATAGCGGGACTACATTCTGACACTGGGGGGGAACTGACTTCCCCAGTGACACCAATACAGTGATCAGTGCTAATAAAAAGCACTGACACTGTACTAATAACACTAGTCAGGAAGGGGTTAACATGTGGGGTGAGCAAAGGGTTAATTGTGTGTGTGCTTTATACTGTAAGCACACTGCTTTGCATGGCTGTGCTATGCAGGAGATCGTCGGGTGCCAGTGGAGAATTACAGGCCGGGACCCAGTGTTTGACAGTCGAGGCCGCGAATGGCAGAGCAGTATAGCGCGTGCAGGCTCCCTACTCAGAACTGTAAAATCACTTATATATACATGATTTTGCACATCCATGCCACCCAAAAGCGGTTAAACAATAAATGCATTTGTAAAGTTTCACTTTAACCCTTAGTAAAAGAGTTGCTCCCTCTAAAAGTTTATTTATTCATTTATCTATTTTTAATTCATGTTGGTACATGTCCCCCCTGAAAGTGCTGCCAAGATGCCTACACCATTTGTTTGATAATCCCTTATATATTAACCTTGAAATATAAGAAAAGAGATACAGTGGTACCTCGGTTTATGAATGCCTCGGTTAACATAATTTTCAGTTTACGAATGAAATTCCATTGAAAATAATGCCTCGATTTACATATTTTTTTACAAATACGAAGTGTATGTTGGTGCTGATTTTTAAATGCAATTGCTGGCTTTTTTTTTTCTTCACTACAGCTCTCAGGATTAGCTGTGACTTTCCCCGGATTTAAAGGAAACCTTGTTTCTTTTAAGAAACTAAAAGGAAACATTGTTTCTTTTAACTTGGGGAAATAAACTAAATGAAAACTTTATCTCTTTTAGCTGGAGGGAAAGTGACAGCTGAATTTCTGAGCTATAGTGAAAAAAAAAGCGGTAATTACATTTAAAAGCCAGCACTATAATAAATAAAACAGCGTGGGATCCCCCCTCCCATCCATACCAAGCCCTTTGGGTCTGGTATGGATTTTGAGGGAAACTCCCATGACAAAATTAAAAAAAAAATGGCTCCCTCCCCCCAAAATCCATACAGACCCTTATCCGAGCATGCAGTCCGGTAGGTCAAAAAAGAGGGGCGGATGAACGAGCGCGTTACATTAACACATGGTTGTCACTACTAAAATACAGCATGACTTGATAACATAAGTCATACGGTATTTTAGTAGTGTTTACTTTTTTCTGACCTCCGGGACGGATTAATTGGTTTTCAATGCATTCCTATGGGAAACGGCGTTTCGGTTTACAAATTTTTCACTATACGAAAAGTCCTGCAGGACGAATTCAATTCGTAAACCGAGGTATTACTGTATTCAAGATCTGCCTCCCACTGACTTTAACCTCTTCATGCAGGTGCCTCCCGACCCTTTAAGGGGTTTAAAATACCGGAAAGTGGGGTTTTACGGTCATGTGACAGCCGTGATTTGCTGTCACGGCGGTCACATCATTGGAAAAAGGTCCCGATCACAAGGGGAGATGGGGACCTTTCCGTGAGACATCGACACATGTGCTGGGACCGCACAGGGCGCGTGCTCTCAGAACATATGTGTTTTCCAATGGTACGCAAATATGCGGCCACTCGGTGTCAAGGCCCAGCCGCCGAGAGGTCGCATATTTGTGTATGGTCAGCGTCAAGGAATTAATAGGGTTCACATTAAAGTTTGCAATAAGTTTGCAATTTGCCAATTTTTGGATATGTTCACCAAAAGTGCCTATAAAACAACAAAACAAACCCAAGCAAATTCACCCATCAACAATCAACACTTCAACAATTCAAAAATCAGCATACAAACCTTTGTTATGATGTATAAAACCCCAAAAGCTCAAAAAATTTTCCTAGCTACTTCCAGGGAATATTGGCAGAAATATAGTAAAATAGGCCCCATCCTGCATTTCGTGAACCTGCTGCCTCTTAACTCCTTCATGGAAACAGGTCTAAACCCGTACAACCAAAATCAATCTAGAATCAAGCATCTACTGATTGCAAGGGGCGGACTGACCATTTGAAAACTCGGGCACTGCCCGAGGGCCCGGGGTCAGTAGGGGGCCCCATGAGATGCCCCTGGTACCTTTTTCATAGGCTTTTTTGAGTTTGGGCAAGGACACAGGGGCCCCATGATCTCCTATTGCCCGGGGGCCCCATGAGTTGTCAGTCCACCCCTGCTGATTGCACAACACTTTCCACTCTGCAGACTCATACCAAAAATCTATCAAGATACACTTTTTCAATGCAGCAAGAACACTCATGAAAATTTCTGTCCTCTCCTATTATCCTTAGAAAGGCTATACACAATCAAACACACAGCAGAAATGTAGGAAGCAAAGGTGATTACAAATGATACATGGTACCTACAAATGTTTTTTCCCTTAAAGAATATGTAAACTCAACATTTCATATTCATGTTATGTGCCTGCTGTATCATTAAGGCTACTTTCACACTGATCCACAGCAAAAACACAGCACAAACGCATAGGCATTTTCATAGCTCTTTTGCCGTGCTTTCTGAGCATTTTTAAAGGACACGTGACTTCCCAGAGGAGTTTTTGAGGCATTTTTTAAGTGCTTTTTAGGCACTTTTCAGGTGCTTTTCAGGCGTTTTCCATTGATTTTGATGGGAAGAGGCAGTTTTGGAGCGTTTTTTTTAACTCACCAAACATGACAAAAAGATGATGCAAGCAGCAGTTTTTACACCGCATTGCAAGCGCAACACCTCAGTGTGAAAACATACCTAGATATACATTCATATACACAGGGAAGCATTTTTCTTGAGCTTTTCAGGTGCTTTTTTTTTAACGCAAAAACACTTCAAAAACTCCTCAGTGTGAAAGTAGCCTAACTTAAAAAGTGTTCTGTTCTCTTTTTTTTTGCTTCCTGACTAAAGTAGGTATGAGAGCACACCATGGTCAGTTCTCTAGCTATGCTGGGAAACCCCCTTTCACAGCCATTCACTGGGAAGATCAGCGTACTGCTGTTTCTCCTCCCCTGCAGCTGAGAACAGAGGGTATGTAATCACTTATAAAAAAGGGGAAAAAAGGCATATCATTTTTTTTCCCAAAAAAATATTTTTATTGAGAAATAAGGCACAGAGGTAACTTATACATGTTACAATCGGTTCATGTGTACAATTTGGTAAATGCCCATATTCCTAATGGGGTGCACATCTGAAGCATATTGAATGTCATCAATTAACATGGCTTGAAGTAGAAGAAATTTACACAAGCGAAACAGAAAAATAGAAGAGAACATGTTCCAAGCACGAATCTACATATTATAATGTGAACAGAACAGTTGGGTACAGGGATCAGCCGATCCTCATATGATCATCTTTAAATACAGAGTGTGATGGAATACATTACGAATTAGGAGGATGGTGGAAATAACGGATGATGAGGCATCTACCTCTGGGGGCAGAAGCTAAGAAGCTGAAATTGTATTGTGAGTCTACTGATATTCTGAGTTCATCTAGATTTAAAAAATTGGGGAAATAAATTTGAGAATGTAGGATAGAGCGAGGTAGGAGAGAGATAAGAATAGAAGGAAAGAAAGAAGAGGGAGAGAGGAAAGAGATGGGGGGGGGGGAGGAGAGAGATCATTTTTATATCAATAAACAAATGTTTTGCCTTTCATTTTAATTTTAAACTGAATGGATTGTTTTACAAGGTGAGGGCTTACAATCAAGGTAAAGAGGATTCCTTCCAATAATCTTCTAACAGTTCATAACCATGTACAGGTGATACCCTCAGGCTGCATTCATCCTTTTCCCTATATTTTGTGAAAAAATAGAGTAACATCCTCTCACTTCCCCCAACCACTTTCAACCCCCTTTTTCTTTCAAACTACCATTTCTTGCTTCCTTCCTTAACTACTTCTAAACTATATTCAGTTCTTACCTTATTTGACTTACTCCTCACATATCAACATTATTTCCATACCCATGACCATGGGTTGACTGCTGGCCATTCCCATTTCCTAACATACTCATTCCCATTTCCTAACATACGCATGCTGGGTTTTCCCCTTAGTCTCATATAGACACAGGGCAACTGTTCCAGCCATTTGGCTAGTGGAGAAAGCAGGATATTCTTGAAACTATCAAACCCTTTATTACACTTTAGTTAATATAGTGAAAGGTTCAACTTGCTCAACTCACAATGTACTTGAAAATATTTTGTTCCTCTACAGACTTCACCCTCCTCTCCTGTCCCCTGGCATCAGGAGCAGACTCCCCACTGTCATGAACTGCTTCTCGCCCAGCACACTAGTTGTTCAAAAAAAAAGGAAAATAGTCGTTCACCATAAAATCCAGGTTAGATTTATTGAAACAAATAAAGAGGTAGTGGGCAGGGTTATGAGGTGTTGAGGTCAGATTCTCTTTTGCAGATGCAGCAAGAACTAGAGTCATCTGGTAGCATCCCTAAAATGTATAAATAAAGGAAATAGTGTCTAGTTGATGGCTGCCCTCTGCTGAGTTCTTAAAATGGGGTGAGAAGGCATCTGAGAGTATTTAAGTCAGGGAAAGCTAAGGAAGCATACCTAATACACAGTCTAACAGTCAAGAAAAGGGAAAAGATCAACTGGCTAATCTCATTTTGTGTCAGCATATCTTAAAGGGTGTGCAATAATAAGAGCCTAAGTTTGTCCACTCCCACTGAATATAAGAGGTGCTTATTGTCCAGATGAGAGGAAAAGTCAGAGACACCTATTAAAGGGTCTTGGGCGATGGATGACAAAAAAATTCTATCTAGGTGAAGAAAAAGTTATTTTTATCACCTGTAATGTAGTCCCATAGTCCCAATTGTTCAGTGTGATTTCAAGATTTACAAATTACCTAAAAGAAGCCAGGCAAATCTAAGGGGGGATTAAAGTTTTCTCTTGATCTAGGTGCACCCAGAATTTGGCATGGCAGTGTCAACACCAGCTCACCACCCATGAGAGGTGAGCTGCTCTGTAGTATAAAGAAATATCAGGTAGTCTTATAAAGTTATAATTTTGGAAGAAGGTAAAGAGGGGGATGTTGGTGTGGAGTGGTTTATGGTCCCAGACAAAGGTAAGGAGAAGAGAATTCAAGTAGGCAAAAAGGACTGGGGGATGCTGATTGGGAGGGTATCAGATACAATAGCTGAGGTAACATGGTAAGTTTTAAGATGTTACATCTCCCAACCAGGCCAGTTTTTACCATTTGCAGATTTTAGAAAAAAGAGTGGTGTAAAGTTGGCATCAAAAAGTTTAGATGGGTGAGGAGTGACGTTTATGCCAAGGTAATAATATAGTGTTGGGCCCCAAGAGAGGGGTGATTTTCTTTTATCACCTGAAGGTCATCTGAAGATGTACACAGACCCTCTGACTTATTACAATTAATTTTGAAATCAGAGAGACCTTCATATCTATAGGGTGGAATCTGCATTGGTTACATAGAATACCCCTGTAGATTTTTTAAAGCCATGGCAGATTTCTGCTTATTTTCTTTATTCTGGGCAATGGAAAAACAAATGGATAATATTGTATTGTGGCAGGTGAACAAAAATAGAAATTTAGCTGCCTTTATCTGCCAGAGTGAAAAATGTATAGTGTAATTTATTTTTGAGAAGCTATAATAAAAACATGCTTGCCTGTACACAATATAACAATGATCAGTAAAATAAACTTAGAATATTACTGTAATGAAGTATTCATATGGTGTATATTGGTAAATGTTTGTTTATGCTTGCTATTTGGATTAAAACAATTATTAAATTTGTGCGGGCTGCTTTGTACTCAAAAATAGTAGTAAATCTTCGTGATCTGAGCATGTCAGTGGCAAAAATGTGTTTATGTCTACAGCAATAAATATTACAGTTGGATCAGCAAAACAGAGACATCTGGTCATTTTATTTTGAACAATTTGGAATAACAATAAAGACAAACAGTTTTGGAGTTAAAGCATATTTAGGGAAAGTTTAAAGTCTATACTATATTTTTATACATACATTTTAAGAAAAATAAGCTTAACAAACAAACTTGCAAATTGTTTTAATAGTTTTTGTATTTTACTGCATGTAATTCTGTAATAAAAAAAAGATTTGAAGATCTGTGTATCTGGAGCATGTTTTGAAGATCAGTTATTAGCACAATGCTAGTGTAATTGATATGGCACTGACAATGTTGTTTTATTATAATCAAGGCTTGTTTAGAAAGGTCAGCCAGAAGACTATAGCAAAAAACTATATCAAACAATCTGTACAAGTTTCACATTAACACAAATTGTGAATCAGGTTATGAGAAACTTTTAAAAACTTTGCCTTGTTGATTGCATGTTTGAAGTAAGTAGAGGCTCATTGAGCTGGCTTAACACAACTCAAGTCAGCAAATCTATTGGTTTTAGGCTCAGTTCACATTCCTCCGACCCTAATGTCATGCAACTTGCATTGCGACTTGCTTGGGACTTTGATGTAATGCAACTTTAGCTTTTGCCAATCTTAAAAATACCTATTGTGACATCATTCCCTTTCCTGCTACTGTGAAGTCCTTTTCCTACTTCCTAATTTTTTTCGTGTCATGTGGTGGTCCGCAATTATATTCTCTCTGTCCTGTGTCATGTTAGCAATCATTTCAGTAGGCGTGACAATGTTAATGAAAGAAGAACAGGAGGAGGAGAGTATGACGAGAGGGCATAGGTCATAGGTGTTCAACCTGCTGCCCTCCAGCTGTTGCAGAACTACAAATCCCATCATGCTTGTAACTGTCAGCCTTGCAATGCCTCAGGAGATGTGTAGTTCCACATCTGAAGGGCCACAGGTTGAGCACCTATGGTGTAGGTACTGGATCTATCCTGTCACTGCAAATAAAGAAGATAGAGCACAGTTCTGGGTCATGTATGAGGACCTCTGTGCACATGGGGACCAGTTCTTCAGTTACACATGCATGTCAAAATTGAAGTGAGTACATATGCTTGATGTCAACATGCCAATGCCAGAAGTATTTTAATTTTCCAATTGTGCATATTCAAGGTAAACATGTCTCATCACTTTGTATGCATCCATCTACCATCAATGCAGGTTTGCTACATGTGCAAAAGAAAACCTACAGCCACTTAACAAACTCCAATCAACGCAAATATAGGAGCTTTTAACAAAATTGTTAGCTCTTGCAGTGCATCATCGCAACTCATTGACAACAAGTCATTGTGCTCAATACTTGATTTTGCAAGCATGAATTTAGCTAATGGCCTTTTTTTTCACAGTCTTGACTAATTGCTGGGTTTAGTCTGAAGCCAGCTAGAGCGACAGAACACATCCTTTCGAAAGAGTGTTTCGCTTGTGGAAAGACTACTAATAACATTGAGGTAACCTATTGATATACTATATATACATATAAAGTGCAGCGCTGTAAAATTATCAAATCATGCAAATCAACACAATAATAGTCCTGAAAAGGTGCTCATTAATTCCCAGTGTCAATGGAAAGAATGCAAACTAACCAGAAGTGCATTTGAAGTATGCATGTGTGTAAGAAATCCTGGAGATTCCCCTCTCTCCCTCTGGTCAGAAAATGGATATGTGCTGAAATGGATGATGATAACGCCCTCTTGTGTAAAAGCGAAATCCTGCAGGTCAGGAAGCTCCCAGGATAGGATATTCCACTTCAATGGAACCAAGGCTGGGATTGAAATCACTCTGTGGCTGTGAAATTGGGAGAGAGACCCCTCACAGAGAACACAGAGAGATACTCATAGTGTAGTATATTACTTCAATTTATTTAAAAAAACCAAGTAAAAAAACATGTAATTAGGTGGCAAGTGAAAGTGACCCACTGACCCTCTTAAAATTAAAGGTGGCCGCCGGGCCTCCACATGGCACCGGCGGCGTAGTGTCAACGACGTCCACAGGCTCCTCCTGACGAGTTTCGTGCGCACGCACTTCTTCTGAGGTAGAGCAAGGACCATCTCTATGTATTGATATACTGTATCTACTAATTTCTTTGTGACATTTTGACACCAATTGCACCTTGTAATAATGCAACTGCCATATTTGAAAAAAAAAGACAAACAACACGGAGGGAAAACACCCACCCCCCAAAAAAAATGAACCCCTTTCCTTGTGCTCCAAAATACAAAAATATCTAAAAATAAATGTTTAACCCCTCCCCCCCACTAATAAGTAGTGTTTGCTGAAAACTCTTATTAATTTAAACCAAGAGAATGCTACAGAGTATGTGTCCTCCACAACTTTGTTCACCAGCATGATGGCTACCTTTTTGAGCATTCATTAATGCATAACATGTAAAATGCACATTGGAGTGCTTGTAAGGTTAGTAGGAGCTCCACCAATGGTGCCAATACACTTGAAAAATGTATTTCCGGGGGGCGTGTCCAAGATGGCGACCGGACAAGCCGCCTAAGCCGGAGCTCTCGACATCCCGATCCTCATCTACCGCCATCCAGGTGACCTCCTGCGGCAGGAGTAATCGGGAGACCCCGGTGTCTCTATTGGGGACACCACTGAGAGGCCCAGGACGTTCTTGGCCCTGCTCCGCTGCGGTGATCCGGTGAGGCCTACTGCGGCTGAGTGAAGCCGCAATACTTTCCGGCTCGCGCTCGGCTGGGTGTCGGGTGCGCGCGGCGCACAGTGTAAGTGTGAGGAGGGGACTATTGGTCATCTCCCCCTCCTCACCCGGATCAGTGACGGCAGACAGCGGATTCCTCCGTTCCCGCTGAGCAGTCTCCACAGTGGAGCGGTGAGGATTGTCACGGCCCGACGAGACCGCGACCACACCCATTAGAACGCCGGGTGGGTGATAAAGAGGATTGCAGGTTCCCAGCACCTTTGTGCCAAGCACAGTGAACACTGTCCCCTGACCCATCGGGGCACCCCCCCACACGAACCCAGAGAGTAGCGGCCTACAATAGGGCCCATATAATCCCCTGCAGCAGTGAGCTGTGTGGCAGCTAGGCCCGACGAAGCTGACTCATCTGCAAAGACATACTAGGGGAACACAAAGGCAATCCCTACAGCCCCTCAGGAATACAAAATTCTGAGAAATCCACAGACTCAGCAATATCAATCTCTGCCTTTCTGCTCATCGCTGAGGTATACACAGTCTATCCAGGAATAATTATCCCCCCCCTCTTTCGCAAGTTTTGGGGGTCCCAGCCCAATCCCACTGAAAATGTCTGCATAATACCTTGATCCTTGACACACGGAGGTGGGATTACGCAATCATAACACAGAGAGTAACCGCTAACATGGGGAAATCTGACAAGAAATCTACTACCCCTCGTTCCAGATCCCCTCGCCGTCTGAATGGCCCTGCCAATCGCAGCATCCCGGAGTTATTCCGATCTCAGACTCCAGAGCACGCGGAAGCTTCTTCCCATGTATCTCCCCCACATTCGCCTCGTACAGAGACTCCTTTACAGTACATGGCTCAAGCCGCAGCTACCTCTATTAGACACTCTGAAACCTCCCCTCTCACCATAGGGGACTTGAAAGCGGTCGCATCAGATATTAAAGGGACTCTCTCTGCGGCAATCGCTGAGTTACATATTGACTTGCAGGCAGTGGCTAACAGGCTTGACGCAGTGGAAGATAAAGTAATCGCACAAGACCTGGCCATTCATGATATGTGCAAACAGGTTGACACGCACACTATGCATTTGAGGGAGCTTGACCGTCACATCGAAGACCTGGATAACAGGGGAAGACGACATAATTTAAGGGTGCGGGGTGTCCCTGAGGCAATCGAATCTGCCCAACTTTCCCAGGCGCTTTTAACCATCTTTAATGATATTTTGGAAAGACCGCCTGAATCCCCAATTGAAATCGAACGTCTACATAGGGCTTTGCGTCCTAGAGGCAGAGACACTGATCCACCAAGAGATATAATTTGCTGTATGGTAGACTTCAGACTTAAAGAAGAAATACTACGTAGAGCTCGGGATAAACACCACTTGTGATATCATGAAACAGAAATTAAATTATTTCAGGATCTATCCCACCTCACCTTGCAACGTAGGAAAGACTTACGCCCATTACTAGATCTACTTCGCTCCAGGGGCATAGCATATTGCTGGAAGTTCCCGTTTGGCCTATCAGCAACACACCTGGGGAGATCAGCTCTCATGAGATTCCCGGAAGACCTTACATTATTCTGTGAAACTCTGAATATCCTTTTACTGGACATTCCCAATTGGTCAAGTGCAACTCTTCGCTCATCACAGTCAATTGAAGACCCCATGGAGACGCAATTCTCTAGACACCCTGGAAGAGAAAGACGAAGCAGATCCCCTCACACCTCAACCTCCCCTGTACGACGGCGGCTCATTACTGGAGATAGTTTACCAGCATCACCTGCACATCGCAAGGCACGTCACGAATGACTCTCCTCAGTTTTCCCTTCTCTATCCATCTGTGTAGCATCACTCTCCCAATCGGAGGCCTCTTTACACAAGACCCAAATGAGTTTCATATTTTTCTTGTAGTCCAAGGTTCCATTCCACAGTCTATCGAAAACCACCTATGATCCCGGGGAGTGGACACTAGGGTATGTTTATCGTATCAAATCAGCATATTTCCTCTGTACACTATTTACCAGTTATATATATTTGTATATCTTAAATATACCTGCTGAAGTTATTCTTGCTCTTGGCCCCAGGGGACTATATGTGACTCTGCTAATGGAGATGCGGGTGGTACCCCTGTTGAATTGGGAACTTGCTCACCTGGTCAGGAAAGGCCTAATGTATTAACTTATTAGCTCTAACGGAAACTGAAATGTAGACCGGTTTGGGATCTAGAGATGCTGGCCAATCCACTTTTCTGGATCTACGCCTGACTCTCTGAATCTCAACGTCTTATGCGTTAGAGGCACTTAGATAAGACATCCATATATTCCTGCTTTTTATGTCATAACACCAAAGTTGTGTAAAACCAACTGATCCTAGTTGGAGGACATGTATTTTATATTCCTTGAGACACACTGGGGATAGCTGTTATAATCTTTCTTACTATCTTTAAAGTGACCCTATGGTAATGCTCGTGCATGATCGTAGTATACTTGGCTGCACAACTTGCCCCTAATGATTCCCAGAGTATGCTACCGCTATACGGTCTCATAGGATTCATTCTCAGTTTAACATGCTTTCCTCCATACCCATCATTTAGCCTGGATACATGTGTATGACTATCTGTGTTAAGCAGACACTATGTTAATATCCCTATCCTGCAACCTCCTCACTCTCCCTACAATATTTTTCTCCCACATAGTAACCCGAACTCCTTCACATACATCGTAGTATCTGGTATGTTACATACCTTCTACTCACTCATGGATTAGGTGGTGTTTCAGCTATGAGATATGGGACCTCCATATTTGATGTTCACATTTATGGTTCATCTCGCTGTTGTGTTAAGTTTTGACCTATACAGTTATTCGATTTGATCCATGCTCACGTATGGCCACGGATTATGAATGCCCTCTCTTTGATGGCCTGCCACGGTTTGGTAGGCGTTGGGGAGTCCAGCATTCCTTAGTAGTGACCTGCTGTACAGCATAAGATCCCTCGGTTGGGACCAATATTTACCTTGTTTTTGGAAAACGGTTCAACGGAATGAATGGCCCAAGGCCTACATCCCGGAATATTCATATGTTATGTTATTGCTGTTGCCCTGCATTGTTTCGCATAAAGATGGTATTCTTACTCGGAACAGATACAGTTTATGAAGACCATCCTACAATGGCACGATTGTTTGCTATGCAAGATCTAAGTCATTTATAGGAATTGTCTAATTTTTTCCTACATTCTGTTTAACTTGTGATCGTATAGTAGCTTTGAGGTATGAGTATGCTACATTCCATTGAATAACACAGTCTTAGTGTCCATTCACATCAACATTTTATACATTCAATCTAATAGGACCTTTCCTTTAGCACATACCTCCTTCATATCGGCTCTCGTGCATTTACTCCTGTGAGCCTTACTATCGACCCTCTTGCTCATCCACAATATTTGTACTCCTACAGCTTTATACATACTATTTTACACCTACCTCCCTTTCCCAATAAGAATAGATTACCTCTCGGTATAAATTAGCTACTTCCCACATATCTCTGTATGTCAAGGACACCTTATGTTGGACTAATTCCTTTGTATACCTCTCGTTTGAGAGAATAAGACCTCTTTACGATTTTACTGTACACTCACAATACGGCTGTCTCTGGGTTCGACACATCTCCACATGTAATTTCGTATTCCTGTACACAGTTTTACATACAACCATTTCATAAGAGCTTTAATAGGAGATAGAGTAGCTGGTCTATCTCTTCTCTGGAGTTTAGTTTGTTCTGGAAGTTGAAGGAATATATATTAATACATATATATGGGTTTCTATGAGACACGCCTGACACTTCTTTTCTTCTCTGTCACACTCTTTAATTCTTCCTCCATATAATTACTGTCTCTATTTCTACCTCTACACGACCCTGTTTCCCCCCCCCCCTTTTTTTTTTTTTTCTCTTCCCGCCACTCATTTGTTGCACTTATAGACTTTGCACAGGTTTTTCTGGTATACAACATCATGGCTATCAACCACGCATCTACATGTTCAGCCCGCACGCTCTCAGTGGCCTCTCTTAACGCCAAGGGTTTAAATATACCTGAGAAACGCTCACAACTTCTAACATACATGAAAAACCTTCGAGCAGATGTGCTATTTATCCAAGAAACACACTTTCGAACGGATCACATACCTAGATTTTCAAATGCTAATTACCCAACGGCTTATCATGCAGTCAACGCGGAGGTGAAAGCAAAAGGTGCATCCATCTTACTTTCCAAACAGCTCCCATTTAAAGTTACTGAGTCTCTCGAGGACCCTGAGGGGAGGTTCCTCTTTCTCAAAGGTACCCTTTTTAATAAGCCACTTACTTTTGCCAACATTTACAGCCCCAATACCACACAAGTATGCTTTTTTCGTAAAATCTCCAAATTACTTGCTACGTTTCAATCAGGTATTTTGATTCTGGGAGGTGATTTTAATGTAGCTTTGAACCCGCTGGAAGACACTTCAACTGGTTTTTCCTCTAAACCCTTCAAAGCACTTAAACAGATTAAACTTGAACTTCATGACCTTCTCCTTCATGATACCTGGCGCACCCTTCACCCTACGGACAAAGACTACACCTTTTACTCCGCACCACACAAACGCCATTCCAGAATAGACTATTTTTTTCTCTCGCAAAAGGACTTACATATACTGAAATCGGCCTCGATCGAGCCAATGATTCTATCTGACCATCACCCAATTATGATGACTTTACAATTCCCGGACATACCAGCCGCACCCAAAACATGGAGATTGGATCCCTTTCTTCTTACAGACTCATCCGTCACCCTCCAGATCCGTGATTCTTTGACCAACTACTTTAAAGAAAACGCATCTCCAGATACGACCCCCCTCGTACAGTGGGAGGCGCACAAATGTGTAATGCGTGGCCTTCTCATGTCCATATCCGCTTCACGAAAACGCTTAGCTCAAGCATCTTTTACCACCTTATTGCAAAAAGTCCGTGTACTTGAACGCACGCTCTAGAGCCTTGGAATCTGCAACAGAACTAGTTCAGGCGCGAAAACAACTCCAAGATGTCTTTGAAAAAAAAAACAAACGTAATTTTACTCTACAACAGAAACTTTTCTATGAACATGGAAATAAGAGTGGCAAATTTCTAGCCAGGGCCTTGCAATCTAGAAGGGCAGCTCAGCAAATCTATCAGCTCACTTCCAAGCAGGGTCCATTACTGAAAACATCAACGATTATTGCAGCTGAATTTGAGCAATACTATTCCTCTCTCTACAATTTACCCGTACCATCTAAACCGACAGGAGACACTAAGCCTCGTGAGACTATTATTCAGACCTTCCTGACCCGATACATGCCAAACTCTATTTCTAGAACACAAGCGCAAGACTTAAATGGCGCCTTGACCCTGACGGAGCTACAACAAGCCATTGCACAACTGAAACCTGGTAAAAGTCCAGGTCCTGATGGGTTTATCACTTCGTACTATAAGTCTTTTAGTGACATCTTAGCACAACCATTTCTATGGGCCTTCAATACTTTAGATACACCAGGGCAGTCCATGCGCCATCTCTCTGAGGCTCATATTACGGTCATACCAAAAGAGAATAAAGATCAAACCTCTCCAGCGAACTACCGTCTGATCTCTCTCTTAAACGTTGACCTAAAGATCTTTGCTAAAATCCTGGCCAATCGTCTATTACGCATCATAGATCCCATCATATCAACAGACCAGGTGGGCTTTGTACCAGGGAGAGAGGCTAGAGACAACACAATAAGGGCCATAAATATTCATCATTGGTTAACTCAAAAACAACAATCTGGCTTCTTTCTATCTTTAGATGCAGAGAAGGCATTTGATAGACTGACGTGGGACTACATGGAGGCAGTTCTGATTGGACTTGGATTGCCTCCGCGTTTCCTGGCGTTGATCATGTCTCTATATACCACTCCCACAGCTAAAGTGCGAGTTAATGGTCTCCTTTTGAACTCCTTTTCGATAGGCAATAGGACTAGACAGGGATGTCCTTTATCCCCCCTCTTATTTATTCTGACACTGGAACCTTTGTTGAATTGCATCAAACAGAATGATAACATCAAGGGGATTCTGATAAATGGCAAAATTCATAAAATAGCCTTTGCTGATGACATATTACTTTTCCTAACAGACCCACATATCACTTTACCTAATCTGCTACAAGAATTCAAATTGTTCCAGTATCTGGCTAACTTCAAAATTAACTTCTCTAAATCTCAAGCCCTTAATGTCTCCTTGACCCAAGATGTGTTTAGACAAGCAAAATTGAATTTTCCTTTTACCTGGCAGTCGAAGGCGATCACGTATCTGGGTATCCAATTACCAACTCACCTAACGGAACTTTACGATAAAAACTTCTTACCCCTCTTGCGTAACATCTCCACAGACCTTCAAACTTGGAATAAACCTTGGTTCTCTTGGTTTGGTAGAGCTGCCATTCTCAAGATGAACGTGCTTCCTAGAATATTGTATCTATTGCAAACAATACCAATTAAACTACCAACTTCTTTCTTCGCATCTTATAAAACACTCTGTACCTCCTTTCTTTGGTATAATAAACGCCCAAGAATTAGCTTTGCCCAACTCACCATGCCCAAGAAGGGTGGAGGTATTGGATTACCTGATATTGCCCGATACTACAGGGCTTGTCACCTAGCAAGGGTAGTAGATTGGACCACGACCCACAATCGTAAGGTTTGGGTTGGTTTGGAGGCAGATTTCTCGACGATACCACTTGCCCCTTCCCCTTGGCTGGAAAACTCTCATATTCCTTCGGAGTTTCGGGAACACCCTCTTATAGGTCCTACGTTAAGCTGTTGCCATCAGTTGTTCCGAAAAAAAGAACTCTCTTCCTCTCCGGGTCCTTTAACTCCGATCAAAATGAACCCAGACTTTCTGCTGGGTATGTCCCGGGCCTTCCTAGCCGGAGATAATCGTCCAGATAACCTGACGGTACATCAACTTTTCAAAGATAAGAAGTTCTTATCTAGAGAGGACATTATGAAGACATGGCCATCCCTGATATTTACGCCATGGATGTTTAGACAACTTCATCACTTTATACGAAGCTCCCCACATATACAAGATTATTCTAGGCCACTTACTCCGTATGAGAAACTTTGTTTTACGGACGTCCCCCAGTTCCATCCTTGCTTCATAGATTTGATCCTGATGTTTCGGATTTGTGCTGGAGATGTCAACGGGCAAAAGGTACACTCCTACATATATGGTGGGACTGTCCGCTGCTACTGCCCTTTTGGAGAAAAGTGCGAGACTTAGTTTCACAAGTAACCACGCACAATCTAGACTTCACCTCTGCACAATTTTTACTCCACCACTCCTCACTTCCTTTTCGGACTTATCGTAAGTCTCTTGCCTTACACATGATAAACGCGGCAAAACAATGTATCCCTGTTCACTGGCGATCAAAACAGGTTCCCACTGTGCGGGAGTGGTTTCTTAGGGTCATCAGGATTGCGGAGATGGAGGAGCTGATTTCAGTGGCAAAAGAACACCCCGAGAGATTCAGGAAGACTTGGGCGTGTTGGAAACATTTTCAAACCACCAGTATATATCGTCTTTCTATGAATGAATGAGACGAGATCCAAGAACACAAAAACCTTTTGAGCTCTCACCTCTAGAAGTGCTCCATAGACTGAGTCTACCCGGACTATATCTTACATAAAGGTATTTAGTCAGTTAGGTATATATCAGTGGGTGCAGGCTGTGGAGGGGGTGGAGCCTGAACATGGCGGCACGGGAGAGGGTGTAGTTAGCACTCTCCGTTAGCCTCCCCCTCGTCTATCTCCCTATGAGGCCTCGTCAGAGGGACCAGCTGCACTGAGTGCAGGGACTCACCTGCTGGAGAGGGTCGGCGGAGTCCCGGGGACGGTCGGAGCCTGTGGAGTGTCGGGAGAGCACCGGGAGAGAGACACCCCGGGGTCTTCCGTTCTGCGGCGGCTGCTGAGGAGGAGTGGGGTTGCCTGGGAGACGATCGGGCAGCCTGGGACCAGGGGAGAGCCGGGAGAGGGACGCCTCGTGGCTTCATCGGGTGTCTGGCGTCTTGCGGCAGCGGCTTCAGAGGAGGAGCATGGTTGCCAGGGAGACGTCAGTGAGTCAGCCTGGACACTGGAGAGACGCTGACACTGACGCCGACACGTGGAAAGCCGTGGAGGAGCTCTGGGAGCTCCGTGAAAGAGAATGAATGCCCGGCATCTCAGCAAGTGGGTGAAGTGGCTGAGGGTAAAGGACTTACTGTCCCCACAATAGATAAAACCTCCATATAATCATAACATCTCCTTGCCTCCTACACCCACCCTAACTCCACACCATCCCCATATCATCTCCATATCACTTCCAATTTTACA
This sequence comes from Staurois parvus, assembly GCF_062004578.1. Classification (NCBI taxonomy): domain Eukaryota; kingdom Metazoa; phylum Chordata; class Amphibia; order Anura; family Ranidae; genus Staurois; species Staurois parvus. The sequence goes on from NW_028318324.1 coordinate 43,011, forward strand.
GCTCCATAAGTATATATTACCATTCTCATTCTCATAATACGGCTAAACATCCTAACTCCCACACTACTCCTTTCTATACTCAACTATTAACTTGCATATCAACTCTAATCTAAGGGGACCTGTGATGGGAGGATAAGCTATATGAGCTACGAGAGACCCCTAGGAATCCCTTCAAGAGGAGACAAGTGGATTCAAACACAGAGGAGGACTGCTTCTGAAGTGAGGTTCCAACGCGGTGGGTGAGTGAGGACCGTGGGTTTTTCCTGCAGGTCCTCTTTTACACTGCATATACATTGGTTGTGTATATTAGACTTTTATATATACTGAGTTCCTGCCCTAGATTACTAGGTGCTTGGAATAAAGACAGTGCCTCAAATTCTCAACCTGAAAATAAAAGAAATAGGGGATTCCCAGGACAGGTCTGAAGATTGAAGGAGTAAGAGAACAGGAGTTTCATGAAATAAGAGTTAAAAATTCCATTCACAGCATGAAAGGTAAAAATATCAAAGGGAGCGGGCCTAAGAACACCCAAACAGGTACGATTAAGAAGTATGTGTCACAAGGAAATGTTACCCCAGAAAGAACTCAGGGAGTAAGTGAAAAAAGTGAATCGGAAATAAGTCTGGATAACAGCCCGAGACTTTCCCTGGGCCCAGTATACAATAGTCAAATGGAAGGTATGGAACCAAGAGAGTTGGAAAGAGATATGCAATTACCTAACAAAAAAGAAATGGCGGAGATGTTTAAAGGTTTGGAAAATTCAATAAAGCAAGAGATGGGGATGATTCGGGAAGATCTGGGACAATTGTTAACTAGGGTGGAGGAAATGGAGGAGAAGGTACAAGCCCAAGCTCAGACCATCCCAAAACTAGAGAAATGGATAATTGAAGATAGAAAAGAACATAAGAGATTGCTTTATAGGATGGAAGAACAAGAAAATAGAGAAAGGAGAAATAATATCAGAGTAAGAGGAGTACCGGAATTGACACAGGGGGAAGATCTAAAAGAGCTATCTGGCAAAATCTTGAACTTTATAATGGATAAATCGGATGAGGAGATGTTTAAACTGGATGAAGTATACAGGATTGGGAAGTATCAACAAGGAAATGGGGTAGAAAAACCAAGAGATATAATTGTTAAATTTCACAATTATGGAGATAGAGAAGAGATATGGAAAAAGATTAAAGGAAGATCAAATATTATATATGGAGGGAAAAATATTCAAATTTTTGCAGATTTGACAGCAGAAACTCTGAGAAGGAAGAGATCACTGAAACCCCTATTGGAAGTGATGAAAAAACAAGGAGTGAAATACAGATGGGGCTGTGACTTAAGCTTAATTGGGTGGAGGGATGGAACTACAGCTATCTTAAGATTCTCGGAGGATATGGAAGAATTTTGTGATAAATTTGGACTGCAGAGACAAGTGATATCTGGTTGGGAAGGGGAGGAGGGAGAGCTGGATATTTGTGGGTCAGGAAAGTGGCAGCTGGTTAAAAGAGGAAATAGAGAACCAATAGATAAGGGGACATTGGGGAGGAGGGGGGGAAGGTAAGCGGTCATGGGCAGAGTCGAACCCCTATAGAGGGATCAAAAGTGGAATATGATCCAAAGGCATAGGAGGCCTGGGGGGGTGGGGAGGTGGGAGGGAGGGGGGGAGAGGAAATGGCGGGGGGAGGGTTAGGGAGGGGGGGGGGGGTTGGGGGGAGGTGAGGGTGGGAGGGAAATGGATAATAAGGGCAATACTCTGTAGGATAGAGAGAGGTATAAAAAGCAAGCATAAAGAGAAGGAGGATAGTTATGAGATCTCCAGTTAGAAGGGAAAAAAAGAAGGATATAAAAAGGATGGAAGATTTACAAGTTATCACTTATAATGTGAAGGGGTTGAACTGTCCTGGGAATTACATCACCAAGCAATTTCGGTGGTTTTTTTGCAGGAGACACATCTCGAGATAGAATCTAAGGTGAAGCTGAAATCTAGAGAGTACCCAACATGGTATTATGCAGATTCCCCGATTAAGAGATCTAAAGGTGTGGCAATAGGGTTCAGAAAAAATATAAGATTTGAACTGAAGGATAGAAAAGTGGACCCAGAGGGGAGATATTTGTTTTTGAAGGGTAAAATACAAGAGGTGGAGTGTACAGTAGCTAATATTTATTGTCCAAATAAAAAACCAGAGGAGTACTTGAAGGGTGTACTAAAAAAGTTGATGGATTTTAACCGTTTCAATACCGTGTGATTTTACACCTTCCTGCCCAGGCCATTTTTCAGGTTTCAGCGCTCTCACACTTTGAATGACAATTGCGCGGTCATACAACACTGTACCCAAACTAAAATTTTATCATTTTATTCACACAACTAGAGCTTTCTTTTGGTGGTATTTAATCACCGCTGGGGTTTTTATTTTTTGCTAAATTAACAAAAAAAGACCAAAAATTTTGAAAAAAAAACACATTTTTCTTTGTTTCTGTTATAAAAGTTTACAAATAAATAATTGTTCTTCATAAATTTAGGCCGAGATGTATTCTGCTACATGTCTTTGGTGAAAATAACCCAAATTAGGATGTATTTTTTAGTTTGTAGGAAAGTTATAGAGTTCACAAACTATGGTATAGATCTGAATATTGATCAATCCTGAAGTACTGACAGCCAATCTAATTTCTTGAGGTCCAAGAATGTCAGAATAGTACAGATATCCCCAAATGACCCCTTTTTGCAGAGTAGACAGTCCGACGTACTTCATAAGAGGCATGGCGAGTTTTTTGAAGTTGTATTTTTTTGTCATAATTTTTCGGAAAATTAAAAAATTAAAAAAATTATTTTCACTATTTTTTTTTTTTACATACTGTCACCAGTGCAGTACAGCGTCTTCATATAACTGGCATGGCGGTGAACATGGACACTGACTGGTGACAGTATGAAAAAAAAAAATATATATATTTTTTTTTTATTTTTTTATGACCAAAGTAGTACAATGTTACCATAGTAACATTGTACTACTTTGGGGGAGTGATCAGTATTTTTTTTTTTTTATACACAGTTTGCTTATAGCAAAGAATTACTTTGGTTTAAGCAAGCATTTAGCTGAATGAAATCGATTCATTCAGCTTTTTTTTTTTTTTTTTTTTTTTTTTGTGCTTAGCTGTGATTTGGTCACAGCTAATCACATGACATGTGCATGTGACCTGCTGTGACCATTCACAGCTAGGCACTAGTATACAATGGATGGCATCATGAATGAAGCCATCCATTGTATACAACTATCATGTGACCTGCTGTGATTGGTCACAGCAGGTCACATGGTACTAGCTACGGGAGCCGGTACTCGGATCTGTCATCGGCCGTGTCCGAGGTGCACGGCCCGTGACAGATCCCGCTGCTGCGCCGCTCTGCTGTGCCGCAAACTGCGCATGTGCGGGAGCACGCCAAATGGCGTGCACCCGGAATTTAAGAGCGCATTTCAAGCCGCCAAACGGCCATTGGCCGGGCGGCTAATGGTTAAAGAGGGTTGTATAATAGTGGCGGGAGATTTTAATTTTTGTATGGATCCACAAAGTGATACAACTTCTAATGTGCAGCGAGAGGGGAGTAGATCTTTGAGACTATTAAAGAAGGTGATCCATAAGTGCCAATTGGTAGACGCATGGAGAATCTTGCATATGAAAGATAGAGACTACACATTCTTTTCTAATGCACATCAGATGTATTCAAGGTTGGACTATGTATTGATAGAACATCACTTTATAGACTCAATGATTAAAGCAGATATAGGAGTAATGACGCTTTCGGACCATGCCCCGGTCATATTGAGGATGGGATGGGGAAAGAGGAGAACAGAAGGGGTAGGTTGGAGGCTGAATGAGGCACTTCTCATGGACAAGGATATTGCACAAAGGATTGGGAAAGAAATTGAGAGATTCTTTAGAGAGAATGAGACAGAGGATGTGTCTAAGGCAACAGTATGGGAGTCTCACAAGTCATTTATAAGAGGAATTCTGATTGCAATAGGGGCAAGAAAAAAAAGAGAAAGAAGAGAAAAAATTAGTGGGATCTTAAAGGATATATCGGAGTTAGAACAGACTCATAAAAATAGAATGGTAAAAGAAATTAAGCAGAAGATAATAAAAAAGAAAGAGGAACTGGAAACTCTAATGGAAGAGGAGAGAAGGAGAATGTATAATAAAGTATTAAGTGAAAATTATAAATGGGGAGATAGGCCAGGAAAATATCTAATGAGATCCTTAAGGAAAAAAAAAAATAGGAATTACAGTCAGGTCCATAAATATTGGGACATTGACACAATTCTAACTTTTTTGGCTCCATACACCACCACAATGGATTTGAAATGAAACGAACAAGATGTGCTTTAACTGCAGACTGTCAGCTTTAATTTGAGGGTATTTATATCCAAATCAGGTGAACGGTGTAGGAATTACAACAGTTTGCATATGTGCCTCCCACTTGTTAGGGGACCAAAAGTAATGGGACAGAATATTAATCATAAATCAAACTTTCACTTTTTAATACTTGAATATTTGAAAAATCTTGCGAGCCAGAAAGCAGACAAAAAACTCCTTATTTTATACTCTCCAGTGTTGGATCGCGAACCTCTAGCACACAACTACCAATGTGGTAAAACGCTAAATAAAAGTATATATAGTGTTGCGCTCCCAAACCTTCAATCAATATATTATTATTTAAATCACTTAATCAAAAAGCTTATTTACAATAATTAAGAATGATGTGTATGAATAAACATAAATTCTAATATTCTTATACTCTGAATACACTCAGATAAACCATGTGCATAGAAAAATAAAAATAAAAATGGTGAACAGACAAATATAAAATGAAAAATAAATAAATAAAATATAAAAAATAAAAATAAAAATAAAATTAATGTCCCAAAAAAGTGACTTTGTGCTGAAAAATCTTCAATGATTATGAAATCGGTGACTGCTTGTGAATCCTCCCTCAAGTGAAGATGTGCGCTCACCTCATATGAAGCCTGCAATTAGGCTATATAAGCTTGCGGTTCACCTCCTTTGGAACCTGCTTATTTGGAACTCCTGTTTTAAGATATCCATGGTATACGACATATGCTATGGAATGAATCTCCTCTCCAGAGTGTGCTATTCCTCTATATTTTCATCTCCATACGGTTCTCCACATACAAAAAAGATCCCAACATGGTGCTTTATCGTTTTAAAAGGATTAACTTTATTTGCTTTAGAATATGGCACTCACATGTGTGCGGATAGTGGTAGTACAAATCCGATCCCAAACTGCCGCTGACTGCCGGAGCTGTGTACTCGTGGTCCGGCAAACGGACTGACTCCCTCCGAGTGACGCTAACAGTCCCACCCCTGGGAGGGAGTCAGTCCGTTTGCCGGACCACGAGTACACAGCTCCGGCAGTCAGCGGCAGTTTGGGAGTTTGAGCTCTGAAGCATTTGGCTGAATATGAGCAGATAATATTGCCCGAAACACTTCAGAATTCATCCTGCTGCGGTTTTTTTCAGCAGTCACATCATCAATAAATACAAGAGAACCAGTTCCATTGGCAGCCATACATGCCCACGCCATGACACTACCACCACCATGCTTCACTGATGAGGTGGTATGCTTAGGATCATGAGCAGTTCCTTTCCTTCTCCATACTCTTCTCTTCCCATCACTCTGGTACAAGTTGATCTTGGACTCATCTGTCCATGGGATGTTGTTCCAGAACTGTGAAGGCTTTATTAGATGTGGTTTGGCAAACTCTAATCTGGCCTTCCTGTTTTCGAGGCTCACCAATGGTTTACATCTTGTGGTGAACCTTCTGTATTCACTCTGGTGAAGTCTTCTCATGATTGTTGACTTTGACACACATACACATACCTCCTGGAGAGTGTTCTTGATCTGGCCAACTGTTGTGAAGGGTGTTTTCTTCACCAGGGAAAGAATTCTTCGGTCATCCACCACAGTTGTTTTCCGTGGTCTTCCGGGTCTATTGGTGTTGCTGAGCTCACCGGTGCATTCCTTCTTTTTAAGAATGTTCCACACAGTTGTTTTGGCCATGCCTAATATTTTTGTTATCTCTCTGATGGGTTTGTTTTGTTTTTTGATGGCTTGCTTCACTGATAGTGATAGCTCTTTGGATCTCATCTTGAGAGTTGACAGCAACAGATTCCAAATGCAAATAGCACACTTGAAATGAACTCTGGACCTTTTATCTGCTCATTGTAATTGGGATAATGAGGGAATAACACACACCTGGCCATGGAACAGCTGAGAAGCCTATTGTCCCATTACTTTTGGTCCCTTAAGAAATGGGAGGCACATATGCAAACTGTTGTAATTCCTACACCATTCACCTGATTTGGAAGTAAATACCCTCAAATTAAAGCTGGCAGTCTGCAGTTAAAGCACATCTTGTTCGTTTCATTTCAAATCCATTGTGGTGGTGTATAGAGCCAAAAATGTTAGAATTGTGTCGATGTCCCAATATTTATGGACCTGACTGTATATAGACAAAATAAAGAGCCCCAAGGGAGAATTGGTCCACTCAAATAAAGAGATCGCAAAGATGTTTGTGGATTATTATAGGAAGTTGTATAATATTATCCCATACGAGGAAAAAAATAATATGGAAAAGGAAAAAAGGAAAAAAGGAAGATTTATTTAAAAAATGCGGGATTACCGAAAATAAAAGAGGACCAACTAAATTCCCTTGAAGCAGAGATCACACAAGAAGAGATAAAGGTAGTAGTAAAAAACATGGAGATGGGGAAAAGTCCAGGACCAGATGGGTATACAGCAGGGTACTATAAAAAATTTAGCGAAATATTAATTCCCAAATTGGAAAAATATATGAATGCCCTGGGAGGAGAGATGGACATGAGAGGAGAATCTTTACAGGCTCATGTAGTACTGTTACATAAAGAAGGAAAAGACTCCTCGCAATGTTCGAGTTATAGGCCCATATCACTGTTGAATTTAGACACTAAGATATATGCAAAGGTCCTAGCGAATAGGTTGAAGGAGTGTATGCCTGAATGGATACATGGAGATCAGGTGGGCTTTGTCCCGGGAAGAGAGGGCAGGGACAATGGGTTGAGATCCCTGATGCTGATACAGAGAGGTAAAAAGGGGGAGGTACCGGTAGTGGCCCTTTCAGTGGATGCAGAAAAGGCCTTCGATAGAGTAGACTGGGGCTTCATGATGGACACCTTAGAAGCCCTGGGAATTGGAGGTAGAATGAGGGAATGGATTGGAAAACTGTACAGTAAACCCTCTGCAGTGGTAATAGTAAATGGGGAAAAAACAGAGCCCATTGGGATGTCAAATGAAACAAGGCAGGGCTGCCCTTTGTCCCCCTTATTATATGTTTTGTCATTAGAGCCTCTCTTATCAACAATAAGGAAAAATGGAGATATAAGGGGAATTCAGATAGGAAGTGTAGAACATAAAGTGGCAGCTTTTGCTGAGGATCTGCTGTTTTATGTGGGGAATCCCAGGATAACACTCCCAAACCTAATGAAGCTGCTGAAGGAATACGGAGAATTATCAAATTTAAAAATTAATCCAACAAAAATGGAGATCTTAAACACCCAAAGAGTGAACAAGAGAAAATACAAGAAGAATTTCCCTTTATTTGGAAAGAAAGAGATATAAAATACTTGGGAGTAAGGCTTAACGCGTAGTATAAAACCTTGTATAAGCTAAACTATATTTCATTACTAAATGAAGTAAAGGGGGAATTAAAAGCATTAGAGAGAGGAATTCCATCGTGGTTAGGACGTATAAACCTGGTAAAAATGATAATAGTACCAAAAATTTTATACAGATTCCAAATGATACCAATTAAACTCCCGGAAGCTTTTTTTATAGTAATAAAAAGAATGATAACGGGATATATTTGGAGGAAGAAAAAACCGAGGGTGTCCCACGAAATATTAAGTAGAGATAAAAAGAAGGGAGGTTTGGGAGTTCCAGATATAAAGAGATATTATAAAGCAGTAATATTAGGGAGAATTTTTGATTGGACGTTTAATTCAGAGGGGAAGAGTTGAGTAAAAATTGAGAATACACTTAGTGGAACTAATTTGAATAGAATAATATGGATACCGACACAATATAGAGGATTAAGGGAGGATTTAAGTTTGTACACTGTAAATGTATTAAGGGAATGGGATAAAATACACAAAAATATGAAATGGGAATTTAATTCTATACTTATGCCACTAAAAAACACAGAATTTTTTACACCAGGTAGAGAAGAGATAACAGGTAGATGGTTTATAAAGGAGGATGTCCAACTCAGAGATATAATGGGGGATGGGAAATTGAAGACCTTTAAAGAGTTGGAAAAGGAAAAGGGAAACATCTTCACTAGGTTAGACGAGTGGCATTATTATCAATTAAAATGTTTTTGGGGAAATCTCCCAAAACCCCTGAGATCCAAAAAGGATTGGAATTTGTTTGAGAGGTTGTTAGATGCACGGGGTGATGGGAAACACGGAATAGCTAAAGTATATGGAATTCTCACAGATCTGTACACAAACACTAAACCATTGCACATTGTGAATTGGGAAAGAGATATGGGGGTGGTATTAGATGAAGGAAAACAGAAAAAAATAAATAGATTAGTTCACGGAAATGTAAGTTTGAGGGATGTGGAATTAAACTATAAATGTTTGACAAGATGGCACATTGTTCCGAGTGTGGAGGGTAAGATAAGTGCGGAGAAATCACAGCGGTGTTGGCGAGAGTGTGGGGAAGTGGGGACAGTTTATCACATTTGGTGGGAATGTCCAAAGATTCAAATATTCTGGAAAAAAATAATATACTTAATAGAGAACATCATTGAAATGAACATCGGGTTAGATCCTGGGATGAGCCTGTTACACAGTTCAGAGATATCAGTTAGTAAATATAAGAAATTAGGTTTGGGGTACTACTTGAACGCAGCAAAAAGCCTGATCCCTAAGTATTGGAAGAAAAAAGAAATACAGAAAGAGGAGGAGTGGATAGAGAGAGTAAACTGGACTAAGGAGAGGGAGAAGACATATTATATACAGGAAGAGAGGATGGAATTATATCTCGCGAAATGGGAAAAATGGGAAAATTTTGTAACAAGTATGAGAAAGTGATAAGTAGAAAGTTATAGAGAAACAACTGGGAAGGATATGCTTGCTTTGGATACAAGACAAGGAAATGCAGAGTGGAGGGGGGGGGGGAGGGGTTAAGGTTTTAAGAGGGGGGTAAAGAAAGAAATAAGAAATAATTGTATATTTATGATGTTTGAGATGCAATTGTCTATTTTTATCTTTCTATTGTTATTTCTGTGAAAATGATTAATAAATATTTAAATATAAAAAATATCTTACATAAAGGTATAATCTAAGTTACCATAAATAATGCTCCATGATATGATTGGTTGACAGCCGCTATTTATTATTTGATCCCCACCCCCCCTCCCCACCCTTTTTTTTTTTATCCCCTTCCTTCTATGATGCTACTCTTCTCACTTCTTTTCACCTGATGCGCCTTTCTCTCTTCTTTTCCTTTCCTACTTTTCCTCACACCTTTTTCTTCTACAAGTAACTACATCTTCTATGAGGGACAGAGTGCCCTTTCACATATAGGTATGATTGTCTTTCACAATAAGAACCCTACATTCCCCGGCTACGGACACAGAAGAACTGCACGCCTTCAGATGACACATTGTACTACGCTTTATAGTCCCATTATTTGAGTAATCCCTACTTATTAGAGCAGCACCACTATAGTTCTCCAGACTACCTATCATAATCAGTACTTTTATTGGTATAGTTCATTCATCTATTATAATGTGATCTTTTGTATCAGGGTAATTTATACTTCAAATAAACAACTTATGACCCGTCTGCGCTACGGGAGATTAAGACAGATGTTTATGCGCGGACTGTGTTCCGTATCCGTATATGACTTGTTATGCCTTTCTTATTTCAAAATAAAAACTTTTTTGGGAAAAAAAAAAAAAGAAAAATGTATTTCCTTCTTTATTTCTCCCACTGCTATCACATAATATACAGATGCATACATTATGTGAGATCTATACCAAAATGCATATGTGCTACATAATAAAATAATATATAAACAGATTCTGACATAACTGGTATATGAGCCACCTTGTTAGGTAAAGCTTATGTTAATATTTTAGTTGTTCATGGTTTTGTTTTCTACAAGCAACCACCCCTGTGTGGGCCAAAGTATGTAAATGAAATATATAAATAAATTCTGACATAGCGGGTATATGAGCCACCATATTGGGTAAAGCTCATGTTAACAGTTTGGGTGTTCATGTTTTTGTTCTGTACAAGTGACCACCTGTGCGTGAACCAAAGTATGCAGCAATTCTTTGATCTACCAAAAACAAAAATAGATTTATTAAAAAAAGTTGATTCTCACATATGGAGTGGTTGTCTAATATACATCCATAGTTTAAATTTTAAGTTGGTTGGTTGTTTTTATAAAAAAGGTGATGGTCTAGTTTGAGTGACCAGGTAAATTAAACCTAGTTTTCTTTAGGGCAAATTGGGCTTTTTTTTTGGATGGTAAATGGTAATGGATTTCTCCATTTTTTTTAACTTTTCTAATATCAAAGGAAAACTCGCAAAAAAAAATGTTACCATAGGTTACCACCAAAATAAATTCTTATGCTCCTGATGGTCAGATCTATACCACATTGGTCATGTTAGTGATTGTTGGTACCTGTAGTAAGGTCAAGAAAATCTAGGCAAAATATTTTTCTAAAGATTTTAACCAACAACACTGACACTGATTAAAAAAAATTATAAAATACATTTTCGTATCCTGACCATGACCTTTGACCCTGAGTTTTACCCATGGCCTTGACCTTTGGCCCTGCACTTGACCCTATACCCTGTCACTGACCTGGATCAAATTTCAATCTAGCATTTTTTTTTTTGTACATATAGGGGGATTATGTTCGCTGACAGTGCAGCACAAAAGCAAGTATATACATTATATATATATATAAATTTTATGTTTTTCTGACTGAACTGTGGCTAACAAAGTGTCCAAGTCTTTGTTGTAGAGCCATGCAATTTCAAGCTAGGCTTCTTAGCATAGAGCTTGTAGTTGGAATGTTTAGAATCATACAGCACTGGATTCTCACTGACCAACCTAGTAGGCTCCTCATTATCAAGGATCTCTCTCCTCCTTCTGGATGACATTTTGCAGCCAATCACAGCACCAGTCTGATCTGGCAAGGGGATGTTGCAGGTGCAAAGTGTAATGGGGACCTTCTTCTGCACATGGGATGAATGGGAGGGGCTACAAGAGCAGGGGGTCTCCTGGGAAATTTACAGTGAACTCTGACAACAAGTCGCACCTGTTAATATGCAGATCTAACTTGGATGCAATTTCTGAGGCTTTACATTATTATTATTAGTATTATTATTATAATGGATTTATATAGCGCCAACAATTTGCACAGCGCTTTACTATATAAGGGGGACCATACAATTACAATACATTTCAGTACAGAAGGAATAGGAGGGCCCTGCTTGTGGAGCTTACAATCTAAAGGAAGGAGGAGGTGATACAAAAGGTGATAGCTGTAGGCGATGATCTGATGGAGGTGGCTCAAGTACAGTTCTTACGTGGAGGTGGGGTGGACTTCCCTGAATAGGTGAGTTTTCAAAGATCTCCTAAAGGCAGACAGCGTGGGGGCTGTCCGGAAATACTGCGGTAGGGAGTTCCAGAGGATGGGAGAGGCTCTGGGAAGTCTTGGAGGTGAGCTTGGGAGGTGAAAAGGGAGCTAGAGGGCAATATGTCTTGGGAGGAGCAGAGTGGGCAATTTGGATGATATCTGTGGATGAAGTTGGTGATGTAGCTAGGGGCAGTGTTGTGGATGGCTTTGTATGTTGTGGTTAGTATTTTGAATTTTATACGTTGGGTTAGTTGAAGCCAATGAAGGGATTTGCAGAGAGGGGCAGCATTCTTTAGAGTTAGAGTCTATGGGCAGAAATCACACCCAAGTCCCAACAAAGCAGTGCAGGAACCTTATCTGCGGTGACTTCAGTAGGATCAAATAAAATGGCCATCATTTAAACCACTGGTGTTTCACATGACTTTCGGTGTCGTAAGTCATGTTCAAAGTCACAGGAGTTTGAGCTGAACCTTATGGCTTTATTTACTAAAGCTGGAGAGTGCAAAATCTGGCTTACCTCTGCATAGAAACCAATCAGCTTCCAGGTTTTATTGCCAAAGCTTAATTGAATAAGCTGAGGTTAGAAGCTGATTGGTTTCTTTAGCTTTAGTAAACTCAAAAGTGTCTAAGTGAAAGTAACTGAGACATTAAATTGTAATCTTTTGTAAGCACATATATGCAGTCAATGAAAATCTTCGTTATATGTTTGAAAAAAAATGTTATTTTGCAAACATATGATTTTATTTGTCCCTGTTTTCTACTACTATACTATACTCAAACTGTACTTTGCCAATGCCTAAGCTGTCTAAACATAATGTTATGTTATTAAAGAAGAATGTTATTACAGTTAAATGTTCTCTTTTTCACTTTATGAACTCTCTGTTTCTGATTTTTTTTGCACAAGCATCTAGCTGTTCAGAATTAATATTATGGGTGTTTACAATCCATTTCTTTAGCTATGTATAATAAATCCATTGTTCAACTCAAATCTTTGAATAATACAATTATTATCGGCAGCCATGTTATTATTTCTTCAGCTCTTTGATATTGTTGATTTTAAAATTGACATTTAGCAAGTTATAAATAAGCAGCAGTTTGCAATAGTTTGACACCAAAGTTGCCCAAGCAGTACAGAGGCTGGATGCATGAAGCATCACTTTGAATCTCAGTTTAGTCACTAGTGTAGAATATAACGCTGACTAATGATCCTAATTTTAAAGATTTATATCTTTTCATTAGTAGGGTTTATAACATTTCACAAGTTCTACTTCTGTTAAGGTTTACATTAAGATTTATTGACCCTACATGTTAAAACTGCCTGGGTAAACATTTCCCTAAGTAAACATTAATCATGATGTGCAGTGAAACAAAAGTAAATACTTTTCTGAGTTTAGGTGTGAGTCACAATCTTTACTGGACTGGAATGTATTATACTGAAAATGTAGAAGGATTTTCCATGGTACATAATACAAAAAGGAGAATCAGACTGTTTATTCTTTTTCATGTTATTATTGATGTATTTATATTTTTGAGTATAAGAGTAACACATTTAAGACCTTCTTCATTTAAAGCATATCTATAACCATTTTTAAAAGTTTTGATAAGAGTAGGGAAGGGACTAATGTCAGTTGTATATTGCTGTCTGTGTACCTGCTGGGGTAATTTACTCATTCAATTTGTTCTGATAATGATTGTCATAGACAGAAAATGATTAAAAAAATCCAAGAAGTTACCAGAACAGGAGATAGGGGGACATCTTCCAGTTGTGACACCTGTTCTCTGTTAAATGAGAATTTAATACAAAAAAGGTGCGCTATCCCCATAATCCATACCATGAAATTACAATCAGTGTGACTTCAACACCACCATCACATTCAACTCTATGGCTCCCCCACAAAACTTCCTGTTTCACTCCTCATAAACATCCAATATATATATATATATATACCAGTCAACAAAATCTCATAGTGCAAGCCTTAAAAGGTAAATAAAATGTATTATGCTTTTGCACTCACCTAAAAAGAAAAGGTAAATTGCATTGAGAGAATCAAAGATAGAGCCACCGGAACTTCTTTGAGATGACGTCAAATGCCACAAGCTCCACTCAGTGCATTTCTATGTTTCTACATTTCAAGAAACATGTTGGACAGAGCTTGTGGCCTGTGACATCATTGAGGAAGTTCAGAGGGAGCCATATTTAATTCTGTCAATGTGTGAACACTGGTGGTGTGGAACCTTTGAACACCTGGGATTTACACTTTGTTGTGATCATTCACAATAAGATTTGAACATTGCACCAAGACACCTTTTCTTCACTTTTGGTGGACTTAGTTGTATGTGTATGTATATGTATTATATATATATAAATAATATTTATCTTTGATGTTTATTATACATATTTTGATTTTATGCTATATAATTTTTAAATGGAAAGCCCAGCTATTTTTAGATTAATTTTTTCTTTATCTTGTATTCTGAAATAGTTTGTGTGCTGCTATCATAATTTCACTACTACCCCTTATCTTGTAGAGATTTCTTCTCAACTCCTGTTGCACTTCGGAAACATTGAATGAAGGTCAATCTCCCCAACAGTATGAAGGCATAAAAATATAAACTAGCAGAGGAATTAACCCTTTCCTAATATATAAAAAAATAAAATGTTTGGCTCTAGGTACATTTTTAGAGTATTCCCTGAGGTGCAAAATTCACTAGTTAGCTATTTGGATTTGTCCTCCTAGCACACATTTTCTCTAATTTACATTGCAGTACCTTATTCTAGAGATTATTACACCTACATTTGTTTTTTCAATTTTTGATACATACTGGCAGGTTTCCAATTCCTGTCTACCTACCTATTACAATTGTTATGATTTGTTCTAACCCTAACTCTGGTGAATATATTTACTATAGCAGTGAGTGCAGCAATATGCATTAGACTTTTTTTGCAGTAGAAGGTAAAAATCCAGAGTAGAGCCACAATGTTTGTGGGATCTTGGCACATTCTAAGCTGCAATAATTCTGTTTATAGCTGCTTATGTGGCATTTGACATGAGAATTAGAAACAAATAAGGTGGTTTGGACATATTTTTATATTATTATTATTTTGTCAAGTTACTAATACAGGATCACTAAAGTTATAGAGGAAAATGGAATCCAAGACAAAAAAAAATAATGCTTGAATTTTTCTATGTTGTTTAGACATGCTCACACAACTGTCCTCACTTCGTAAACCACTGAAAAATGAATTGGGGTGGAGAATACCCACAAATACATTAGATGCATCTGAAAACCAAAGATTAGGAAGAAAATCAAACATCTCCAATTGACTAGATGTTAGTAGATCTATCACAAGCCACCAGTGTGTAGAAACCATGTAAACAATCTGGCTGACTTATTTTTCTCCATTTCCCAAAATCTCTATACTCTGCAGCATCTTGCCAATGACACTGGACTAGAGGCACATGCCCACAGCAGCAGCTGGCCTTTATATAGTACTGCTGCCCAAGTGAGCCTGTGGTGATTTCAAGATTTCAGGATGTAGATTACACTCAGTGTACTGGAAATATCCTCAAAAAAGGGAAATATCAGAAAATAAATTAATTAAAATTTAAATTCTCCCAGCTGTATACCTGAATTATTATCCAGTCTGCAGCCAGCCATACAAATTATAAATCATACTTACATGCTTTCTTGGTTTGTGTAATTCTATGGATTGCTCACAGTTCTACAAACAAAAATTCAGGCAAATAAAAAATTTGTGAATCAGGGATTCTTCTGAATCAGCCATCACTAAATTCTTGCAAATAATAAGTTATAGGCACTCCTTGGACTCTTTGTACCTACCACTGATTGGAAGGCAGATGTACACTTAATCCATATTAAGAAAGAATATTAAGATCAGCAATGAAACCCTGGCTTCATTGTTTTTGAAAAATTGCTAAAGCTCAGCCTCAAGACATCTTTAGCTTTGAAAACATCTGTTATTATTCTATAAGGCTGAGCTGCAAGAGCTCTAAAACTTTCAAATAAACCTATAAACCTCTTATTTATATCTACTGAAATTACTACTGACTGCCAATTTTATAACACAATAATATCAAGTTCAAAAGAATGTTGGAGATGTCAAATTTCATGTGTGCAGAATGAAAGAAGTCTCTGCAGCCACATTCACTGTTTTGGATTAATCAGGATTTACTTTCTTGTTTTCACTTGCCAAAAGTTGCTATTCACTATCATTTGCTAAAACATTCATTGCATTCATAAAGCAACAAATGTGATTTTGGTGAATAATTAACCTAGTATGTTGCATGTACCTTTTGGCATTTGTGCCAAACATATGACTCTATTGATGCTCATAATGACAATATTGTGCTTTTACACATTTTTATATATTTTTCTCTTTTTTTTTTAAACTAGCCACCCCTTATTCCTGTTTATTACCAGCCTGACACACCAGACATTCAAATGTATATTTCTTTGGCAGAGGGACAGCTTTGCAGATTCAAATCCACATAGTTTTTAGTCTTTAGTAAATAAAATGGTGCTCTGAGAGGAGTACTCAAAAGAAAAAGTACCCCTCCCAAAGAATCAGTGTCTGATATTCCACCTATACTGTAGGATGAATTTATGTACAATATACAACCTATCATAAACCCCTCTTGCTGGTGAATTATTAAATAGGTCCTTTAGAATCTTTACTTGTTCTGCAGTACATATAGGGAAATAGTCAAAGTGACCCACCTCCTCTTTTTTGGTCCCCTCCCAGTGCTGTCTGCTCCTCCTAATCTTTCACCCCCACCCCTCCCTCCTCACAGGATTTTACTGACAGCATATCCCATGTTACCTTGCTGCTTGCAAGCTGTGATACCTGTACTATTTCCACCTCCTGAAGTTCTTCCCTCTCAGCACCTCTATAGTTCAGAAGACAGGTTTTATGAATTCAGCAGTACCTACTTACAGGTAATAGTAAATATGTGTCACCGAAAATGTATTTATTTTATTTATTTCAGGTACTTATATAGCGCTATCAATTTACACAGCGCTTTACATACATATATTGTACATTCACATCAGTCCCTAACCCTCAAGGGGTGTACAATCTAAGGTCCCTAGCTCACATTCATACACAGACTAGGGCCAATTTAGACAGGATCCAATTAACCTACCAGCATGTCTTTGGAGTGTGGGAGGAAACCGGAGTACCCAGAGGAAACCCACGCAGTCACAGGGAGAACATGCAAACTTGCAGGTGGTGCCATGGTTGGGATTCGAACCAGCGACCCTAGTACTGCCAGGCAGCAGTGCTAACCATTTAGCCACTGTGCTGCCCAAAATGTGTGTGAATGTGTGAGATCTTCACAAAGTACATTTACAGATTATTCAGATTAATAGGAGTAGCCAAGGAACAACTGAAATACAACGTGTAAATGATTATACTAGTTCAAAGTTTGACTATAGATGCTTTAACTGTAAAGAAATGTTAGGTTTACCAGGATATGCTGTCTGGTAAGGTTGTATTCTAGTTGTGTATTTACCTGTGTCCTGCATTTTAGCTAATGGTAACATAATTATGGCATTAGTCTCCAAACTTTGTAAACAAGAGATCCAGGGATCTCCAAACTTTGTAAACAAAGGGCCAGTTTACTGTCCTTCAGGATTTAGGGGGGCTGGACTATGGCCAGCGTGAGTAGAAAATGTCTGGGCATCAGTGGGAGTAAGCAATACCCCATTGTTGGTTTTAACAGAAGGAATGTTGGTATCAATGGGAAGCATAGTGCCTCATCTACAGTGTCAGTGGGAGACGTAGTGCCCCATCATTGGTCTTAGCAGGAGGAATAGTGCCCCATTGATCGTGTCAGTGGGAGGAATGGTGCCCCATTAATGGTGACAGTGGGAGGAATGTCCCAAGGGCCACATAGAGTCAAGCAAAGGGCTGCATCTTGCCCCTGGGCCGCAGTTTGGAGACCACTGGTCTATACCATATAGAGCAGATAATCAGACTATTGATTGTACATTTGGGCAAGTGTAATATCTTAAAGTTTAACTATAGGCAAAACATTTTGGATAGAGTAAGGGACAATCATAACCCCTGTTAGTTTACTTTTTGCCATCTGCGTCCCATTTTGGAGAATTCCCTTTACTTCCTGTACCATAGCCAAACAGGAAGTGAGAGGAAATCCCTGCAAAATTGAGGGGATCCCTAAGGGACCCCCAGACCATCAGAATTAGTGTCCCCATTGGAAGGTTTCCCCTCTATTACTTTTCTGGTGTTAACCCAAAATTTGGGGTTTTCTTTTATTTTAATTTTCAATAACAGTAAACAGAACAAAGAGAGAGAGAAAGTAAATCTCCCTAACGGGGGAACAGACACCAATAACAACTGGTAGGGGTTTGAATCTCTATCCACTCTATCCAAAACAAAACAAAAACAAGTTTTACCTTTATTACTTTAATATTAAATTCAACATTTCTTTATCTTTTGTATTAGTCAACAAAAAATCTGCACATACTTACATACTTAATGATGACCATAGTGTGGTCTTGTAAACGTTAGAGGATATATTAGAAATGAAAATGTACCTTAGAAAACCATGTGGAATGTGAAAACATTGTACAATTATAATTTTAGTGATATGCATTTCATTTATTCCATCAGCTAAGCAAGGAAAAAAACAAGTCAGTTCAAGCAGAAGCATGTCCTGCTGGCATCCTACAGGCCTTCACAGTGCAGACAGCTGCTTTCATGCCCTTTTGGCTAAAATATGTTGGAAAATTGCTCACTGCAGATGGGAAGGAGGTAGTAGTAATAGAAGAATGAGTGGTTAGTGACATTTGTTTACATGATTTTAAGAATGTTCTTTTGCATAATTTTCATTCTGCTACAAAGCTGCAGCAGAAAGCATGATACTCACAGCAATAGCTAAATTGATGTTTATTTTAAACATATTTCATTACCCTTGAGCAGGTGAAAAACACAAGTTGATATGTACATAGAGAATGCTGGGAAATAATATTTCTACTATGTATTTTGCAGCATTATAAACTTTGAAAAGCTGGAACTAAAAGGGTTTCCACTTTACAACAAAAGTAAACTCCTATTAAAGAATCATCTGTGCAAATACTGTAGAGAAAACTCCACCTATTTGAAATTGGGAGCTTCAGTTTCACTTTTACTTTTCAATTGCAGCTTCATAAAAAAATCATATTTAAATCTATCCATGAAGATATAACAAACAGCTCTTGAGAAAATGTAAGTAATAAGGAGGATATATTTCTTCTGTAATAGGATTTTCATTTTATTGACTGATAGCATTATTTTGTTATGTCATGTCCTGACATTATTGGTTTGGAAGTGTTTAATTACTGGTGGCATATTGTATGTAATTAACAATACTAACTGCATTTTATAAATGTATAAACAGGTTATTGGTATATATCACAAATTTCCCCTATGGTTTGTCAAAAATTATTTTGTTATATATGTTCAAAAAGTTTTAAAAAAGTTCCTGTTATTCTACTTTTTTCTGATTACTTATATCTCCACCAGGTGACTTATTTCTTCTTGATTTCTTGTCTGTCTTGATTTCTCAAACGTAACAAAGAACTACTGAAAATAAAAAATTCCTGTTCATCCTGCCAGAAATCTAGTGCTTTTGTGTCACATGAACTGCAATCTAAAGCATTGTTACTAGCGCTGCCCTGCTCAGCTCAGTAAACTACACACATCAATGGGTATAATGATTTGGAGGTGTACTGTACCCCAACAAGTATTATTCCCTAGTGTGACAGTATTGCTCTTCCATAAATACAGTACAGTGAGCAGGGGCGGACTGACAACTCATGGGGCCCCCAGGCAATAGGGGATCATGGAGCCCCTGTGTCCTTGACCAAACTCAAAAAAGCCTATGAAAAAGGTACCAGGGGCATCTCTTGGGGCCCCCTACTGACCGCGGGCCCTCGGGCAGTGCCCGAGTTTCCAAATGGTCAGTCCACCCCTGACAGTGAGTGAGCTTTCTTATCCTAGGTCAGGTTCACTAGATAAAAATAAAGGAAAAAAGCCTGAAAAAAAACCATCTAAGAACTGGTAATCTCAATATATTGTTTTTTTTTAATTAAATTTGAATACCCATTAAGGTTGCAGTCACAATTAAAAATTAAGCTTTACGTTTCAGACAGAAATAAATCCCTACATGCTTAGAGCTTTAGTCTTTCTCCCAGGAATAGCTATAGTGTACTAGTCCACTTAACTCCCCTCTAAGATCTAAGTTAGTAGCTGCAGACCTTCGCTTTGGACAACTTGCATCAGCATGCATAGTTACTTTGTAAAACCTGTGGGATACAGCTACAATTTATCAATTATTTATATACAAAAATGCAGCACAATACTGTATACTCAAAAAACTAATATATAACGGATTATGTATGATAAATAAATGAACATAAATCTTGCTGTGTGACAATGTGGTATGCTTAAATAACCATATCTGTGCATAATCTGTGCTCCAAACAAATCACCATATATTAAAAACAATGACCCACCTTTCTCATATTACTGTCCATGATGAAGTCACATGATGTGACTTAACGCGTAGGATACGCCGATGACATCAAGCCATAAGCGGAAGTGTACGTGCTGCCATCTTGGATAGGGGATCCATGCAGTTTCATTCACAAAAAGTAATATACAAAGAGTCCTTGATCCTGTAGTGTCCCAGATGGACACAAACAGATGTGAGTGGAAGATTTTGAATGTTTTAATAAAGTTTATACTTGTTTGATATACTTCACCATTTGAAGCATTTTTTCCATTTGTCTGTGAGGTGTTTTGGAGTTTGGAGGTGCAGGAGGAGTTGGAAATATATATACTAGCATACCTCCCTGGGTTAAAGGGAAAGGCGCGCTTTTGACCTGACGGTTCAGGTCAGTTCCCAAGTGGTGCGTTTTGGAGTTTGGAGGCGTAGGAGGAGTTGGAGATTGACACACCAGCACACCCACCCAGGTCAAAAGGAAAAGCGCGGTTTGACCTGACGATTCGGGTCAATCTACAAGGCGAGCGCATAAGTGTGGGGAAAGAACAAAGAGAGGGCGCACAGGCCTAGTGCATTACCATAAAAAATGTTTAATAAAAAAGGCAAGTCCTCAGAGGCAAGTCCTTGAAACGCGTCAGCCTTTTGGATGTCTAAACTCCCTATTGCGGACTGTTACTCAGCGCGGTGCTGACCCAGCTATTCTTTATGATGTGCCTTGACTATATTGTCGTTTGTGAGTACAACACCTACTTTATTTTTTATTAAACATTTTTTATGGTAATGCACTAGGCCTGTGCGCCCTCTCTTTTTTCTTTCCCCATTCAGTATATTTGGATTCCCCCGGTCCATTTGAGGGCAGCAAGGTGTGCATGGTCCAGGACATTCTTAATGTGGTTGTAGCCTGCATCGAGTCCATCCCCAAGCGCAGGAGCATTTGTGTTTGCGAGCGCATAAGTGTGTCGGAGGTGGATCAAACACTGGGGGTCACACAAAATCACTGGATGAATATACGCAATGGAGAGATTGCACAGTAGCACTTGGAGCACTGAGTCTTAAAGGGACGGTTCACCAAGGATTGTTATTAATTTATATTGGGACACTGATAGTAGTTATTTAACGCACAGTGGATATGGTTCATATAACGCATGGTTAATATGGGCAGTAATATGAGAAAGGTACGTCATTGTTTTTAATATATGGTGATTTGTTTGGAGCACCGATTATGCACAGATATGGTTAAGCATACCACATTGTCACACAGCAAGATTTATGTTCATTTATTTATCATATATAATCCGGTATATATTAGTTTTTTTTAGTATACAGTATTGAGCTGCATTTTTGTATATTATTATTTGTATGTGGGAACACTTTACATGTTTGCTGCAATATTTGTTTAATATTGGTTTGGATAGGTCATATTGCGCTGTAGGTTTTCACATATTACTTTATCAATTATTTAGTTTATCTAAGTTGGAAATATTGTGCCTTTTCTGCTGCTCTGTATTATTTCATTTACCAGTGTAAGCAGAGTCTCCTCCTTGTTATGAAGAATGTGACTTTGGTTAGCATAATAACAACACAAGTGCAGATTTACATTTCGACTGTTATATTATAATGTTCAGTAAATAACCTTGAAGTATTAGCATGGTGTGAGAATGCAATGGAGTTGGGTTTCTGTGTAGTATTGCCTGAAGATGCAGATTGGGCAGCACAATGGCTAAATGGTTAGCACTTCCACTTGGCAGTACTAGGGTTGTTGGTTTGAATCCCAACTACGGCACCACCTGCTTGGAGTTTGCATGTTCTCCCTGTGTCTGCATGGGTTTCCTCTGGGTACTCCAGTTTCTTCCCACACTCCAAAGACATGCTGGTAGGTTAATTGGCTCCTGTCTAAATTGACCCTTGTATGTGTGAGTTAGGGACCTTAGATTGTACACCCCTTGAGGGTTAGGGACTGATGTGAATGTATGATATATATGTAAAAGCGCTGCGTAAATTGACAGCGCTATACAAGTACCTGAAATAAATAAAGATGCAATCGGGGGAAAAAGAGCAAGGAGTTGAAGTGATGAGGCAATTTCAGGGAGGTGCAGGGGAGGAGGTAAGTAAAGAGCAGCAGATGATATGAGCTGCCAGAAGTTTAGCTCTTTCTTTGCGAATAAGTAAAATATTGGTAGAGAGCATTCCTACATCCTAATGACTACCACATAAATAAACGGAATCCACATCCCACATATTATCATACAATGCCAAAGAAGACGACCATCAATAAACTCAAAATCCTTGGGACTTTATAGGGCACTGTTTTGTATAGTGTGATTTAGTTTAATACTCCTATTTAAAAAATTTAATTTTTTTATTGTGACATCTTTATAAATGCATCCAAAATATTTAAAATCTTATATATTGCTGTTCCATCACATCTGTACATAAAACCTCTGCATTGAATCCTTACAGCTTGTACATTCAAAAATATACCCTTCAACTTTTACTTTTTCAGTTCACTTTAACTCATGGGAGGGAGGAACTCTCCTCAGACATAAGTAGCGGTACATATTTGTAACACAAAAAATACATTAACTACATGTATATAGTATTGGGCTATTGTGTAATCCAAGACATCCATACAAAGGTATCATGACAAATACTTCAAATAAACCACAATACTGATACACAAACTGTTTAAAATCAATGAAATAGGAAGGCATTTAAGGTTAGGTAAGAGCTCCCATTGTCCAGCAACCCAAAAAACAGAGAGGGAAGAGACCCAAGAAAGTACATTACTAGTCAGCCATGCTGTCTCTAAAATAATCAAAAACATAGTAATTATGGTAGATGATATGCAATTGATTCGATTGTGTATATCCCAACTTGCAATATACAATATAATTCAATATTGATTAACCACTTCTCGACCACCCTATAGCATAAATACTGCTACAGGGCGGCACGGGTGCGTGAAATCACGAATATACAGTTGTGACCAAAATTATTCAACCCCCAATGCTGTAAAGGGGTTTAGGGACTATAGTGTACATTTGGAATTGTATTCAGAATCAAATCCTACAAGGACGTTGTAACTACCCAAATGCAACTAAAATGACATCAATTGTTTATGTAATACAGTAGTAAATGGTTCTTATGTGGTTTCTTCATTGCCACAATTATTCAACCCCTTAAAGACTACCACTCTGAAGAACAGAGGTTCATACAGGTGCTTTCCATCAGGTATTGAAAACACCTGTGGATGTCACCGAGCAGCAATCAAGCATAATAAGCACCAATTAGGCAGCTTTAAAATGACTGTGATACTCAGCTCCTTCTAGACATTTACTGGTGTGGTTACAAACATGGTGAAGGCAAGAGAATGGTCCAGGAAGACAAGAGAAGAGGTGATTTCTCTTCACAGGAAGGGCAATGGCTATAAGAAGATTGCAAAGATGTTAAACATACCAAGAGACACCTTAGGAAGCATCATTCGCAAATTCAAGGCAAAGGGCACTGTTGAAACGCTACCTGGTCGTGGCAGAAAGAAGATGCTGACTTCGACTGCTGTGCGCTACCTGAAGCGTAGAGTGGAGAGAAGTCCCCGTGTGACTGCTGAGGAACTGAGAAAAGATTTGTCAGATGTGGGTACAGAAGTTTCAGCCCAGACAATAAGACGCACACTGCGTAATGAAGGCCTCCGTGCCAGAACTCCCAGGCGTACCCCCTTGCTGTCTCCAAAGAATAAGAAGAGTCAACTGCAGTATGCCAAAAGCCATGTGGACAAACCACAAAAGTTGTGGGATAGTGTTCTGTGGACTGATGAAACAAAATTAGAACTGTTTGGGCCCATGGATCAACGCTATGTTTGGAGGAGGAAGAACAAGGCCTATGATGAAAAGAACACCTTGCCTACTGTGAAGCATGGTGGAGGGTCAATCATGCTTTGGGGCTGTTTTGCTTCTGCAGGTACAGGGAAGCTTCAGCGTGTGCAAGGTACCATGAATTCTCTTCAGTACCAGGAGATATTGGATGGAAACGTGATGCAGTCCGTCACACACCTGAGGCTTGGGAGACGTTGGACCTTTCAACAGGACAATGATCCCAAGCATACCTCCAAGTCCACTAGAGCATGGTTGCAGAGGAAAGGCTGGAACATTTTGGAGTGGCCATCGCAGTCACCAGACTTAAATCCGATTGAGAACCTCTGGTGGGACTTAAAGAAAGCAGTTGCAGTGCGCAAGCCTAAGAATGTGACTGAACTGGAGGCCTTTGCCCATGAAGAATGGGCGAAGATACCCGTAGATCGCTGCAAGACACTTGTGTCAAGCTATGCTTCACGTTTAAAAGCTGTTATAACTGTAAAAGGATGCTGTACTAAGTACTAAGATTGAATGTCACTTGGGGGTTGAATAAAACTGATAATGCTGTGAGCACAGAAAAGACATTTGTGGTTATTTCATTATAACTGTTATGTTATATTTGTCTGACCTACAAGTGCCTCTTTAATGTAAATGTAAGCAAGATGACTGAATGATCAAAAGCAATGTCAAACTGGCCAAAACACTCAATTTCAGTGGGGGTTGAATAATTTTGGTCACAACTGTATATGTGATTTTGCATTAGCGGGCAGGGGGTGTGCTCGCGCCCTACTTGTGCTGCCATACACTGCCGTGGCTGTCAATTACCGAATCCTGGCCAGTGATTGCTGAGCATCTCCCACAGGGAGGAGAACTATTTGTAAACAAAACAGTTCTCCTCCCTGTCAGCTCCTGCACACTGCTTTGGATGGCTGTGCAGAGCACAGCTATGCAAAGTAGTGTACTTACAGTGAAGCACACAGACACAGCACTTATGGAAACAGCACACGGTTAACCCCTTGATCACCCCTCATGTTAACCCCTTCCTGCCCAGTGCCAGTGCTTTTTTTTTAGCACTGATCACTGTATTGGTGTCGCTGGGGAAGTCAGTGACACCAAGTCAGTTCCCCCCAGTGTCAGAATGCCTGAAGAAGTCCTGCTATAAGTCGCTGATTGCCGCCAATACTAGTAAAAATAAAAAATAAAAAATAATTTCAGTATATATACCGCCATTTGTAAATGCTATAACTTTCACATAAACCAATTAATTTACACGTATTGGCATTTTTTTTAGCAAAGACATGTAGCAGAATACATTTTGGTCTAAGTTTATGACAAAATTTGATTTTTTAAATTGAAAGAAAGCTCAATTCATGGAAAAAAAAGGATGTAAATTGCATTTGGGTACGGCGTTGCATGACCGCGCAATTGTCAGTTAAAGTAATGCAGCGCCGTAATGCAAAAAATGGCCTGGACAGGAAGGGGGGTAAATCCTCAGGAGGGCAAGTGGTTAATTTAGTACATCTCCAAAACAAAAACAGGAAAAAGAGGGAACTAATTTTCAAGTACAAATGTATGAAGCTATTATGCATCTATATCAAGCCATTCCATGGCTTAAAAATTTCATCAAGTATAACAGATCGGTTGTATATTTTTAAAGTATTTTAAACTGTACCTATCAACAGATCTGTAATAAGGCAAAAAAGACAAAAAAAACCCATTATCAATATTATCCATATCTGTGAACCATGAGTAAGTTTCCACCATATAGTATCACCTCATGCTTGCATATAAGGGCTGAGTGGAAATTCCTCCTTATATATTTGCCCAGGGTCCTCTCTCCAATAGCCCTCCCTGTTCCCTGACTCACATCGCCATCACTATGCAAAATTCTGGCATAGCCATGTGATGACGTCATAATGTCACTGTACTTATAGGATTGCGTGGCTTCGTCATTATGGCCAGACCAGGGGCATCTTGGGATGACACATTAACCCCATAATATACTGCATACATGTAGTTACTCTATTATTTGTATTTCCAATATGTACATCTACTTATCGCCTAAGGAAGCAGGTCTGTGACCTGAGAAGAGAAGCACATGAAGGATGTGCGTGGTGACATCATCACACTCAGACCAGGTGTATCCTGGGATGACACAATACCTCCATAATATATAGATGTAGTTCCACTGTTATTTGTTTTTCAGATATTTACCTCTTATCTGTTGAAAAAAGCAGTCCTGTAACCTGAGAAACAGAATGAAACAGAAATATATACGATTTTACATGTTTTGGATGATTTATGAAGATGTTAAAATAAAAAAGATTTTTAAATATGAGTATTGAATTAAATCACACCATACAAAACATTACCCTATAAAGTCTAAAGATATTGTACTCATTGATGATTTACAGGAGCCAGGGGAGAGCTGTGCTGAAGCAGGGAAAGGAGTGTATATATTTCCTTTTCTATAGTACAACTGTTGCTACTGAAGATTGACATATTCCTTTGGAACCCCAAAGTATCAACTATCATATTTATTTATTTTTTTACTAACTCCCTCGAGCTTTCTCTAACTTTCAGCATCTTTTGGTAACTAAATGTATTTATTTTCTATGATCTTCAGTTCCATCCACTACCTATAATGCAGCATTTTCGTAGTCTAGGTTCTTTATTTACAAACTGTACAACAGTTCTGTCATGGTTGCAACAGATTTATGTACATCTCCCCAACATGTACATAAATCTATCACAAGTTGTCATGATGATGGAAGACAGATTTCTAATGAACATCTACGAATATCTGTTACTGTACCTTGAAATAAAGAAACGTGTATTAATAGTCACCAACCAGCGCTTTGTAGGAAAATCTTTGAAAAAACATACATCCATATTTATAATTAAGCAACAGTAGAATATAGGATTAATATAAGTTGTATTTCTTTTAAAAAGATGCTTGCAAATGTGCACGGATATTTTTGTAGAAAAAAAGTGAGCTGTTACTTTTTTTTTCTTTTTGTAAATTTCTATTTGTCAGTGGAATATACTGATGATGAACAAATAAAGTGCATGGCACACATGAAATAATTAATTGTCTTATTGACCCTTATTGGCCCTTTGTTTACTTTTAGTTATGGGCCGGGGTTTTTTCCAGCCAGCAGCTGAATAAGGCTGGAAATAGTCATCAGTTGCTATGATGCCAACTTCTCGGTACAAAATGCCCCACTCTGAGCACTGGTACCTTTTTGGATGCCAACTACAAAAAACTGACTGTAATTCTTTTAGAATCCACCATATTCCAAAAAGTGGCAGTAATAGGAGCTACATGAAACTGGCACACAGGTCAGATAGCTTTGTGAAACTGTTGCAAGACTTTCCTTAATTAGACACAGGCTTTTTCAAGGAGCCATACTGCCAAAAACTGTTTTAACATCTTAACTAAATTCCCCTGATTAAGCAGAATAATACATCAACCAGACTTTACCAATAAATACTATAGCATCACATTTGTTACGACATTTGTCATATATATTTACAGTAGGTTTGTGTTACAGAATTCTCCTATCTTTACTAATATTGGGTGGAGTTTCCACATCAAATATAGAGCTGGAATAGCTCTGACATATATTGTAACTACAATGTACATTGATGTCAGCATTCAAGAATTGTACTGAAAATGTGTATTTTATTTTGTTTTATTGTGGGGAGTAAGGGGAGAAACAAGGTAAAGTGAGAAAATAAGCTTGGTATGTAATGAGGTATAGCAATACTCCCAGTTGAGCCATTTTTGGATCCCCCTGCCCTGCAGCAATGATGACCTGCCCTTACCTCAAACAGACGCACCTGGAACTTTTTAGGAAAGGATAGAGTTTATGAGGAAGGGAGGGTTAGCAAACACAATACAACAACAGAGCACTCTAAAGGGAGCAGCAAAATTACATATAACAGCAAGGTTTACTTGAGTATGTCCTATATCTGATCAAAGGCTGTTACTACAAGCCCTTTATTTTGTTGGCCATTGAGAAAATCTTTAGAGCCCATTTCTGTTAGTGCTGGGACCCTGATCCCATGATGGAATGACAATTGAAATAAGGAAAGATTATAGCCAAGAGTGCTTTCATTACTGCCGACTGGTCCCTGGATCTCAAATAGCCCCTTGGTGGTCAAAAAAATGTATCATCCATCTTGAACCAACTTTCTGAATCACCATCAGAAAGTTCTGTCCATGGATCCATTTCACCGAAACAAGATCAGCCACAGTCTCTAATAGGATCCCAGACACAGTCTCATAGCTGCAGTTTCTCATTGGATCACAACAACAGTCTCTCACCAGAACAGGACACTGGACAGCAAGGTACTGGACAGAAGGATACTAAATTCACCACTCCCCACATGTAGCATGCCTCCTGGGCTCTCAGCAGCAGCGGTATCAGCAGCACTGATGGATCAGTCTCTCTGGGCATCACTGAGAACCCCATTCCTCTCTATGCACTCTTGACAGCCTCACTGCAAAAGTACTCACAGCAAACATTCTCGGCACAACTTTTCTCCTGCAGCATGGATTTTCAGACATATGGACTTAGCTCCTCACCAGTAGCAGACAGCATAATGCCTCCTTGCAAATTTAGGGCAGCAGCGATGACGGCCCCCCTAAGCACTGTCCAGGGGCTCAACACAATTTAGCATCACTCAGGGCACACCACCTACTTGCAGCCCTGTCTCCAAGCTCACATCACTCACCCTGAACCCAGTTCTATAAGAGCACACAAACCAACAACAAATTTCCCAGGAACCCCTGGTTGCTACATGAATCCTAGGTGACACTCCTTGTCAGGTGGTGTGTGGTCTTACGACTTACAAGAAAAAGTTTACCTTCTCTGGTGGCAAACAGAAAGTCCCTCCAGCTCCAGGGTTGCTAAATGGTGACTTGTCCAATCTGTAATGACAGCTAATTACTAGTCCTTCTTGTTCTGTCCTCTCCCCATGCTGTACATCACCAGGGAAGAGAATGAAGAAAAGAAGAAAAAAAGACCCACTGCAAAGCTGTGGGGCAGCTTAAAATAGACCTCTGGCAGCCTGTGCCACAGAGAAGAGTGGGGAAGGGGATGGTGGAAGTAATAATGGTGTGAGCTAGGTGCAAATGTACAAAAGTAGAAGCAAGTATAAGAATGAGTGAAACTAGTCCAGAGAGAAAAGGCAAAGAGAGGGATCAAAATCTCAAAATAGAAGTTGCTTTCCTTACCGAAAAGGAAAAAAGGACATCCAGTAATTCCACATTTTCCTGTAGAGGGTTTTGCAGATAGAGGGTCCTCAAATTGGCAGATTTCTTTCACTGTGGGGAACCACAGTGCAAGAGGTAGAGTAAGTGTCCCTCTTTTTTTAGAGGTATGCAAGACTAACTGGCATTGAGGGCACGGCACATGACTGACTTCTTATATACACTATATTGCCAAAACTATTGAGACACCTCTCCAAATCATTGAATTCAGGTGCTCCAATCATCTCCATAGCCACAGGTGTATAAAATCAAGCACCTAGGAATGAAAACTGCTTCTACAAATATTTGTGAAAGAATGGATCGCTCTCAGGAGCTCAGTAAATTCAAGTGTGGTACCGTGATAGGTAGTCACCTGTGCAATAAGTCCATTCGTGAAATGTCCTTGCTACTAAATATTCCACAGTCAACTGTTAGTGGGATTATAACAAAGTGGAAGCAACTGGGAACAACAGCAACTCGCCATGAAGTGGTAGGCTACGTAAAATGACAGAACGGGTCAGCGCATGCGGAAGTGAGCAGAAGTCACCAACTGTCTGCAGAGTCAAAAGCTAAAGACTTCCAAACTTCATGTGGCCTTCAGATTAGCACAACAACAGTGCACAGAGAGCTTTGTGGAATGGTTTTCCATGGCTGAGCAGCTGCATCCAAGCCTTACATCACCAAGTACAATGCAAAGCATCAGATGCAGTGGTGTAAAGCCTCACTAAACTCTAGATCAGGGGAGATGTGTTCTCTGGAGTGATGAATCACGCTTCTCTGTCTGGCAATCTGATGGACATGTCTGGGTTTGGCATTTGCCAGGAGAACGGTACTTGCCTGACTGCAATGTGCCAAGTTTAAAGTTTGGTGGAGGGGGGATTATGGTGTGGGGTTGTTTTTCAGGGGTTGGGCTTGGCCCCTTAGTTCCAGTGAAGGGAAATCTTAAGGCATCAGCATACCAAGACATTGAAGCTGTTATAGCTGCAAAGGGTGGGCCAACTCAATAATGAACTCTACGGACTAAGATCGAGGTGCCATTAAAGTTCATGTGTGTGTAAAGGCAGGTGTCCCAATACTTTGGGCAATATGGTGTATCTTATGATATAGCTTTATGGAAATAGAAGTGTTGTGTAAAAGAAATAAGAAGGAGTAAATTGCAATGCTGAAATCTGTGAATTTTTGGTATACTTCCTTCAATGAATTCCAGAAGTCCCTCAGTTTTGGGCATGACCAAAACACATGAAGTGCCCCTTGTTTTGCATCACAGCACCAACAATTGTCATGGATGTTTGGGTAAAATTGGTGAATGATATTTGGCATCCTGTACCACTGAGACAGAATCCTAAAATTGGTTTCCTGAAATGTAATACAAATGGAGGAATTCTGGGAAAAGTGCAGAGTTTTTTGACATTTCTCAGGAGTAAAAGTGAATAATACAGTAAATCAGTTTCCCATTTTGCAGAAGGAAAACCACGTGGTCCATTTTTAGAAAGCAAAAGTAAACAAAGAGGATAAATAAAAAATGTCTTAGGGAGCCTGTACCCATTTCAAAGTTAGTCAGCGGCCTAATAAAGAGGGAAGGAGAAGGTATAAGAAATTTCTACTTTCCAAAGGTTCAAAAGCATTCTGCTAGAAAGGTCATAGTAAGCAATCATAAACATTTTGGAAAGATTAACATTTTGTTAATGTTGCAAAGTTCCAACAAAGATAAAAGGCAGACATTCCATTCATGGAGTAAGAGTTTTGCATTAACTAGAAAAGGAGGAAATTGAAAGTGAAGGTGTCCTTTGGGTCCAATGGGATAAGCCTTCCAGTTATTTATTGGCTAATTTGGTCCATTTAAACTTGAAGCTATAGTATCTTGTACTCTTTGTAGCTGGAAAGGGGACATTGTGATGCTTTAGATTTTTTGAAAGCTGATGTTTAGTTGGCTGAGCTCCCTATTTGTCTTGAAAGGATTTCATGAAGTTAGTGAGGGAGATATCAGGGTTTACAAGAGAAAAGAGCAATTCGTCAACATAGGTGGATATTTTGTATTGCTGGCTCACAATTTGTAGTCCTTGAATGTTGACACTTCCCATGATTCTTCATAGAAAGGGTTTTAATATTGACATAAACAAGAGGGGAGATATGTGATAACCCTGATGGGTTTCCTTTGAGATTGGAAAAGAGTCTGAAAAAATAACATTTTACTTTGACAGATACCAAAGGGATAGTTAGTACTGATCCATTTCAACATTTTTTTTTACCACAATACTGTATGTCACAAGACTAGGTCTATGAACTTCCAATTTACTTGATCAAATGCCTTCTCTGTGTCTGTCACAAGAAGAAGGCATGGGGTAGAACTGGCTTTGACTGACTGAAGAGCAGTACCTCAATGATGTTATCTCTGGCCTCATAGTTTAAGACAGCCACTATTTTCTTAAGCAAGTCCACATTTAAAAGTGGTATAGGCCTATAACCTGAGAAGGAAAAGGTTTATTTTGGACCACTGCAATATATAGTTTTAGGGAGTTTGGAGTGAAACAAGAAATTTGATAATTTTGAATTATTGAGTTAAAGACCTTCACAAAGTGTTGATTGAGATGAGGGAGAAGAGCTGTGTAATAGTGTAAAGTGAGGCTGTCTTTGCTTGGGGATTTTTTGTTTGAAGGTGATGATAAAGTTTGGGAAAGTTAGAAGAGGAAATATATAAGATGATTAGATGTGGTTGGAAGAGCAGGTGCCAAACAGCTTATAGAGAAAGAAGTAGAATCTTCCAAATGTTTCTACTATCTCTTTAGGGTGGCCTGTCATGGGGTTATTGTCCATTGTAGCATTTTACATAAATAAGAGTAACATTCTTTGGTAAGTGTCCTATCTAGGATAAAGGCTCAGTATGGTTCTTTCCTAGAGGGACCCACACAATTTTTTTTCTTCTGAAGAGTGTCTTGGAAAAGGGATGCATGCTTTCTGCTCTCTCCTTTGCTGGTAAACCAGGCTGCATGTCTGAATAGTGGTCTGGTGTGGATCCTCGAGATGGAGTACACATGGCGAAGAAGTGTTTGTTCTCATAAACTAGGAAAGTTCTGTTTGTACATCACTCTGAACTCTCTAATCTTTTCCAGAAATTATTTCAGAAGTTTTTTTTAATTTGTAGTATACAACTGAATATATCAGAGAATAGCTGTTTAATGGTGCCATCAAAATTAAAAGGGCTCCTTATCCACACCTTTTTTATGATCTTCTTGTTAATAGTTTAGTAATTGACCCTATGGACCACATCTCTAAGTCTAGATTGGTTCAACTGGCAAAGGCCTATCACTCAATGAGCTCTCTCCAGAATTATTTGCATATTTTGAGGATTCCCCAGGTAATAATTGTGAATAGCACAGACTATATGTTTTCATTCTGTGGAGTACCTGGATGTCCAATGACACCATTGACAAAAAATGGACATGTCCATAATTGGACAATGATGCCACCTGGTTGACCCCAACCCTTTGTTTACTTCAATGGCACGGACCCAGAATTTTCATTCAGCATGTGGGAAGCATGTGGGAAGTAATGGGATCAGATGTAATCTCTGTGTCCTCTCCTCTAAAGTAAAGAAAAGGGTAGGGTTACCCATGTGACATCATTTAATGGCAGTAACCCCGACATGCACCCCCAATCCTGTCACTTCTTTTATTACAAATGTCATCTCTAAGTCTTTGTCCACTAAAGTAAACAAAGGGACAGGGTCTCCCATGGACATCATTGGCCAAATTTGGACATGTCTATATCTGGTCAATGAGGCACCTTGCCCATTTGTTTACTTTAGCAGCAGGGACTCAGAGATGCCATCTGGCATGAGGGAAAAAACAGGATTTGTCGCTTCTCTGAGAGTGCCATTTTTTCTCTTTCAGGTGGGTTGGTGGTCATTGTTTATCCTGATTGACATGGACCTGCATCACTGGATGATGGATATACAACATGGGACTTTTATTTATTTTTTTAATAAAGGACTTGTTAAAGGTTTGAGTGTATTTATTTCTAGGGTACATTTTTTTGTGAATAAGTATAGATACTATGTATACATGGGGGGCAATATCTAGGGCCCTCTTATTGTTAATGGGGGGAGCAGGTGGAGGCATAGATTATTAGCAGAGAGCCTGCTTTGATTTGCTTTAGAATCAAACATTATAATAACATGTTGGCTCCCTTGTTTGGCTGTTAAACCATACAGTTGGAATTACTTTATATTACAATGTTTGAGAAGATATGCTACAAATGGGAGGATTCAACATCTTACTTAACGTCCAACAAGGATATTGAATGTGTACCTAGCCATTGAATGGATGGACTTTATAAATCCTCATGGAGGAGGGGGTTCTCTTATATGACATAGTTTTATATTTGACAGAATCATATTTATAAATATTTGTGTCAATTCCATGTATGTGCCCCTTATTGGGAGGTGATGCTTCCCATTTTTTTCCCACAGCTGCTATGGGAAGTGTTTTTAATTATTGGCCAATCACATTTTACTTTGGGACAGTTGGCTTTTGTATAGCATAGGTTTTCAATTTTGATATTCGTGTGTTTTGAGCCATTCATAAATAATTATACTTGTAGATTGAGGTTGAACTTAAGTTTGGTTTTTATGTTTCCTTTTTTTTCCTTTAATTTGCTTTAACACACCATATCCAATAATGTGAGTTTAAGATGTGTGAAACTAAATTGTCATTATGTGAATGAGCCCTTATCCCTAGCATTTTTTCAGACACATATTTATGCGTTAAAGTATATTTGTTAATGTTTTATTTTTAGTTAGTAGTCTTTGTATTAATCCAAATAATAGACCAGAGTTCAGGATGTTGTTTGTCCTTTGTTACTTTTGTTTTTTTTTGTCTGTTTCCTGATTATAAAACTTCAGCAAGTACATCACACATGGAACAGTTGAACTTAGATTATGTGTAATTGCTAAGGTTTGGCAGCTTGCCAGTCTTCAAAGAACTGATTGCCTGGTGTAGTTCCTTGTGCGTTATTGATTGATTCAATTCCCTTTGAGCTGCAGTCAATAATCTTTTAAGCAACAAATAATTGTTTAGTCAGATTGCTCACTGATGGGAGTGGCATATAACTACTAACAATATTCACTGAAGGACGGTATTATTAAATACTGTTGTATTTGCTCCACTAGGCACACTGGGGCTGCAATTATGACTGCATGATTTTATTTAATTTGTTAAAATTTTACTTTTATTTCACAAAATGCATTAACTGTTCAAAAGAATGATATACCGTTTTATCTGTTTTTTAGGAGATGTTATAATTGCAGTGCAGCAAAAATTATCTCTGCTATTGGTGCTCAAGATCACAACTTTTAATGATTACCTACCTCTGCTGTTGCGTTCAGTACGTAGTAATATCTGCCAAATGTGATCCATTCAAATGAAAGAGAAGGCTCTGCAACCACCCTCTAATGCATGTGTTTGTGGCATGGTTCTGTTGGCTATTAGGGGTTAAAAAAGGTGGTAGAAGGGTAAAAGTGATCCACCGAAGGTCACTCTTCAGAGGACTAACACTAGTGCAAAGTAGCTCCTACTGAATTCAAAGCTGCTCCACCAGCTTCATGTTGGATATGCACACTGGCACTGCAGTAGAATGAGGAGACATTGCATTGGGTATGGGTGTTAGTATTGCCAATGTTCAACAGTTTTTAACCTAACCCTGTCACAAAGATAGGCTATGTAACATGAGTATGTGCATATAAAATGCTTAAACAGGATTAGGTGTTAACAAAAACTGCATAACAAAACAATATAAGGTCCCTTTCACATGGGGCGAACCTGTCAGCGGAGCAAGAGAATGACAGGTCCATGTCTGCTCCACTGCAGCAGAGTGGAAACAGACACAGCTCACTGTCCTCTATGGGCAGTCGGATGGAAGAAGACCGCCTTTCCATTTCTATCCAACTGCCATCCGATCCGACAGAAGGAAGGGGAACGGATCCCCATCAGTCTCTTTTTGTCGGATCAGATCAGATTGGATGTCGGCGGGTGTAAATGGACACATATCCATTCACACCTGCCACTCCATACAGGAGAATAGAGGCTCCAATTGGGTGTGCTTGAAAAACGGGCAGGCAGACCAGATTAGAACATTTTTGTGAGAAAGGGGCTTAAAGATCCAGAAATGTAGGACGTAGTGGGAAATGCAATTTTTGCAAATCTTACTTTTCTTGGTAAAGTCAAGCTTGGTGCTCAGCCCCTTTGACCACCTAGCCTTATAGGTCTTTATCTAATTTTACTTCTTGTTTTCACTGAAGATACTTTAATATGTGTCATATGCTAATATTTAATAGGTTCAGTAACTTTACATACTGTATAATAATATAGAACCATATTTAGTAGGAAACAATGCAATATTTCCCAGCACATGACCACATTCATGTCAAGTTCTTACATAGAAGAATACTATTTTTAAAATCAAATTAAAACAAAGAGCTAAGGTAGAATGATACTGTATGTTGCACTGTATGTTTGATACTGTAAGGTAGAATGATACTGTATGTTGCGCTGTTGTATGTTTCATGTGCTCTCTGGAATGCCCGCTCTGTCTGTAATAAGCTCACCTCTGTCCATGACCTTTTTGTCTCCCGTTCCCTTAACCTACTAGCAATTACTGAAACCTGGCTACAAACAGCAGATTCTGCTTCCCCCGCAGCACTTTCCTATGGAGGCCTCATCTGGACCCACTCACCCAGACCCAGTGGTCGGAAAGGTGGTGGGGTTGGTTTGCTTCTATCCCCACTGAGCACCTTTCAAGTCCTCCCTAACCCTCCCTCTCTATCCTTCTCTTCTTTCGAGATTCACTGAATCCAACTGTTTTCTCCCATTTCTCTGAGGATTGCAGTGATCTATCAGCCTTCTAGACTCTCTTGCTCCAATAACAACATGAAGCATCAGGCCCCAACCATTACAACCTTGGCAGACTGACCACACCAGAAATCTTAAACGACATAGTCGTGCGCTGGAGCGATTGTGGCGTAAAACCAAATCTCACCAAGCATTCACCCAATATAAATTTGCTTTCTTAACATACAATTCCTCCCTTCATGCTGCCAAACAAGCCTACTTTGTCACTCTTATTAAAACCTTCTCACCCAGTCCTCATCGTCGCTTCTCTACTTTTAACTCTCTACTTTCTCCACCTCCACCCAGTACCTCACTCACTGCTCACAAGATTGCAAATCA
The DNA here is from genome assembly GCF_062004578.1 of Staurois parvus. Lineage (NCBI taxonomy): Eukaryota > Metazoa > Chordata > Amphibia > Anura > Ranidae > Staurois > Staurois parvus. The sequence continues at coordinate 79,574 of NW_028318324.1, forward strand.
TTTCAAAAACAAGATTGATGCAATTCGTAGGGGCATCGCCACTGCACAGACGTCCATCCCACTTAGCATACCTTATACTAAACCTCCCTCAACACTTTCCTCTTTTGACCTCGCTACTACCGAAGAGGTCACTAAGGTTTTCTCAGAAGCCCGGCTGACTACCTGCCCCCTGGATCCTGTCCCCTCACAACTACTACGGTCACCCTCTTCTTCCATTCTATGCTCCGTCACTCACATCTTCAATCTTTCCCTCTCTACTGGTGCCTTCTCCTCCCCTCTAAAGCATGCGCACATCACTCCCATACGTAAAAAGCCCTCCCAACCTGAACAACGTAAGACCCATTTCCCTGCTGCCATTTACCTCTAAACTCCTAGAACGCTTAGTCTACAATCGCCTGAGCTCCCACCTCACCGACAACAACCTTCTTGACCCTTTACAGTCTGGCTATCGCTCTCTACACTCCACTGAAACTGCCCTACTAAAACTCACTAATGATCTACTAACTGCTAAAACCAATGGCCACTACTCCGTACTCTTACTACTTGACCTCTCTGCGGCTTTTGATATGGTTGATCATCCCCTCCTCCTCAAAAAACTCCACTCTCTTGGCCTCAGAGACTCTGCACTCTCCTGTTTCTCCTCCTGCCTATAGCATCTCTCTTTCAGTGTTACCTTTAACGCTGCCTCCTCCTCTTCACTCCCTCTTTATGTAGGGGTCCTTCAAGGTTCTGTCCTTGGACCCCTTCTCTTCTCCATCTACACCTCCTCCCTTGGTCACTTGATAAACTCCCACAGCTTTAAGTACCATCTCTATGCTGATGACACACAAATCTATCTTTCTACCCTTCCCCTCACCTCTTCAGTCTCCACTCGTATTACTAACCTACTAAGTGACATATCGGCATGGATGTCACTCCACTTCCTCAAACTCAATCTTTCCAAAAATGAGCTCTTAGTATTCCCTCCAGCCCATGCCCCCTCCCCTGACTTCTCCATCAAGATCAATAACACAATCATTAGTCCCTCCCCTCATGCCGGGGTACTAGGTGTAATCCTAGACTCCTATCTGTCCTTTCAGCCCCAAATCCAATCACTGTCCAAATCGTGTAGACTTCACCTCTGCAACATCTCCAAGATACGACCGTTCCTAACCTCGGAAACCACTAAGCAACTTATTCACTCCCTTGTTATATCTCGCCTTGACTATTGTAACTCCCTCCACATTGGCCTACCTCATCGCAGGCTATTCCCTCTTCAGTCTATCATGAATGCTGCTGCCAGACTCATCCACCTTACTAACTGTTCTGTATCTGCCACCCCTCTCTGCCAATCCCTCCACTGGCTTCCCGTTGCCCAATGGATAAAATTTAAACCACTAACAATAACATATAAAGCCAGTTATAACTCTGCCCCAAATTACATCACTGATCTTGTCTCTAAATATCACCCAAACCGTATTCTCCGCTCCTCGCAAGACCTCCTGCTCTCTAGCTCCCTTGTCTCCTCCTCCCATGCTTGTCTCCAGGACTTCTCCAGAGCTTCCCCCATCCTCTGGAACTCTCTACCCCAATTTATCAGACTATCGCCTACTCTGCTCACTTTTAGGAGATCTCTGAAAACCTCTCTCTTCAGGGAAGCCTATCCTGCCCTCAGCTAATACTGGAATCTTCTACTCTTCCAACCAGTCCATCCCCCACAGTTACTACCTTTTGTACCACTAGCCCCTCCCTCCTAGATTGTAAGCTCCAAGGAGCAGGGCCCTCAAATCCCTCTTATATAGAACTGTATTGTTACTGTATTGTCTCCCATTATATTGTAAAGCACTGAGCAAACTGTTGGCGCTATATAAATCCTGTATAATAATAATAATAATGTTGCAAGGGCAAAACATAATTCAAATTTTAGTTTTTGCTGTAGTTGCCTATTTTTTTCCATAGGCATGAGTACTATTGTGCATGCATTTGTGTGAACCTGTGGTATTTATAGTAAGTTTACAACAGTATTTTTTTAAGGTTACTTTAATTGTAGCAGGCCTATTTTGAGACCCTTAAAATATGACATTTTCCATAGAATGTAATACAATATTGTCATCAGTGATACAAAAATCATCTTAATCTAGTTTTTGCTCAGATTTTTTTTGTTACTGGGCTGTAATTTAAGTCTGTCAGCCCTACAATTTTGACAGACATTGGAAACACAGTTAAGACTTGTGCATATGGCTGTCTTCTGCTCTATTACTCCCTGTCATATATTTATCATAAAAAGGGGGATAGATGAGAAAGACAGAGAGCAGAGTAGGAAAGCAAAGAGTAACACATTTGCTGCATACACGGAGCCTTCCATAAACCGGCAACAAAGATATTTCTCTGCTTTCTGAAGTCCATTTGCCAGGCTGTCAGTCTTGGGCATTCAAGCAGAAATGCCCCAGCCTGATTTATCAGGAACTTAATAAAGTGTGTGTTTGTGTGTGTGTGTGTTAAGTGAGCATTCATAGCTCAGGATTGTGCATACACAAATGCAGTCACCTACACTACACACATTATTATTATTATTTTTATTATACAGGATTTAGATAGTGCCGAACAGTTTATTCAGTGCTTTACCATATAAAGGTCGACAGTACAATTACAATACATTTCAGTACAGAAGGAATAGGAGGACCCTGCTCGTGGAGCTTACAATCTAAAGGAAGGGGGAGGTAGCTGCGGGGGATGATCTGGTGGAGGTGGCTCAAGTACAGTTCTTAGGTGGAGGTATGGTAGGCTTCCCTAAATAAGTGAGCTTTCAAAGTTTGCCTAAAGACAAACAGGGTAGGAACTGACCAGACATACTGTGGTAGGGAATTCCAGAGGATGTGGGGCCCAATGGATTTCTTTAATTTGCAGTTATTTCCTCTCTCTTAGGGCTGGTTCACACTATAGAAACGCAGTCCGAATGTATTCTGGATGCGTTCCTGCATGTGCGTTTTTGACGGTTTTTGGTGCTTTCCAGTGGGTTTTGATGCATTTCAGTGCATTTTTATGCATTCCAGTTTATTTTTTCCCCTTTCTTTTTTTCCACTTAAATAGGGACATTTGTGTTCCAGTGCGTTTTTGTTGCGTTTTACCGCGTTCCAGTACAGTTCTGTGCAGAAAAAATGCAGCATGTTCTACTTTTTTTTCTGCACCTGGAACACACTGGAACTCCAAGCACTGATGTGAACTATGACCTTGACAACCATATAGAGAAAAACAAAACAGAGGGCGCACCAGCCTTGTGCATTGCCTTTAAAAATATGTTTATTAAATATAAAAGAAGGTATTCTACTCACAAAAGTACATGAAAATAAGCACATCATGTGAGACCGCTCTGTCCAATTCGCACTGCGTTTCTGAATGGTGATAAAAAAGATGGACATCCAGAACCTCTGAGGAAGAGGCTAATCCTCGAAACGCGTCAGCAATTTTGGATGCCCATCATTCTTATCACCATTCAGAAACGTAGTGCGAATTGGACAGAGCGGTCTCACATGATGTGCTTATTTCTCATGTACTTTTGTGGGTAGAATACCTTCTTTTATATTTATTAAACATATTTTTAAGGGTAATGCACAAGGCCGGTGCGCCCTCTGTTTTGATTTTCTCTATTAGTACTTTTGGACTCCCCGGTTCTTTGAGGGCAGCAAGGCATGCATATTCCAAGACATTCATTGTGTGATCCCTATGACATAGAGTCCATCCCTGAGCGCAGGAATATTTGGGTTTTCCACTTTTTCATCATTGACAACCATATAACCTACTTTCTGTGCATTTTGGATGTAGAAAAAAAAGCAACTGAAACGTGTGTAGCGTGAACTGGCCCTCACTGTTTTGGCTGTTGGACATGAAGTTAAAATGGAGTTCCAGTTGATTTAAAAAAAAATAAAAGTCAGCAGCTACTAAATCTGTAGCTGCTGACTTTTAAAATATGGACAGTTATCTGTCCCAGGATCCTGCAGTGTTCTCACCAGTCGTCTTCTCTCCCCTGTACCGGTATCTTCATTGTGGGCACCCGGTTGTGACAGCTTGTGGCTTCACAGACAGGTGTCCACTGCGCATGCGCGAGTAGCGATGCACTTTGTGAATGGTCCCGTAGTCTACTGGGACCTTTCACGTGTCCCAGTAGACTAAAGTGAGGGAAGGAGGTAGGACAGCTACCACTTCCGATCACCTAGGCAATCACAGCGGAAGTGGGATCTGGTACCTGTCAAATTCGGGTACCCCCCTCCCCGCTCCCCAAAAATGTCAATCCTTAATGGGGAGCGGGGGACAGAGGTTTAATGTGGAACGTCCCCTTTTGGGTGGCGCTCCTATTTAAGGTGAATCTTCCCAATAGGACACAGATGGCAAAAAAAAAAAGGAGTTCCTTTCCATACTCTATCCAAAATTAAAAACATTTTGCCTATAGTTCTACTTTAAAGGTGATGGCTGCATTCATTTTCTTTTCTTATGGTTTGTTGCTTTATTTTCACTTGTTGATTTGGCTTATAAATCTGTTATTTTTCCACTTCCAAGCTAAGCTGTGCAGCAAAAGTGGCTTTTAGAGGGTTGCAAGAAATCATTTAACACTGCCAGAGGTTCTTTCCATGGTTAATTTTATTCAGAAAAAATGAACACTTCTAGTAGTAACAGCACCACACATTACACACATTGTTAGGCACACAGTTAACCCTTTGATAGCCCCTAGATGTTAACCCCTTCCCAACCAATGTCATTAGTACAATGACTGTGTATAGTATTATCATTGATTACTATAGTAGTGTCTCTGGAGATGTCAGTGTCAGTTAGTCATTTCCCATCTATTGTCAGATTACCCGCCGCACTATCACAGTCCCACTATAAGTTACTGATCACTGCCATTACTAGTATTAAAAAAATAATAAAATTCCAGTATATATACCATTGTTTGTATACACTTTAACTTTCACACAAACCAATCAATATACACTTTTTGGAAATAGTTTTTTAATAAAGACATGTAGCAGAATACATTCTGGCCTAAATTTATGAAGACATCTTTAAAATTTTTTAATCAATATGTTTTATAGCAGAAAGTAAAAGATATATTTTTTTTGGCTTTTTTTCATTTATATAATAAAAAATAAAAAACCTAATGGTGATCAAATACCACTAAAATAAAGCTCTATTTGTGTGAAAAGAAGAAAAAAAATTTCATTTGTATACAGTGTTGCATGATTACACAGTCTCCAGTTAAAATAGTGCAGTACAGAATAGCAAAAAGTGCCCTGGTCATGAAGGGGGTAAAGTCTTCCAGAGCTTAAAGTGATTCTAAAGGCTTATTTTTTTTTTAAAGAAATCATAACAAACAAGTCTATACTTACCTGATGTGTGCAGTAGTTTTGCACAGAGTAGCCCAGACCCTCTTCTTCTCAGGTCCCCTGCAGGCTCTACAGGCCTGCTATGGGGGCACCCGCTGCTGTGTGTTTACATTCACACACGGAGCCATAGTTCAGCCTTGCCCCCTATCTCTTCTCATTGTCTTACTGACTGTGATTGACAGCAGTGGGAGCCAATGGCTCCCACTTCTGTTTCAACCAATGAGAAGAGGGAGTCCTGGGATAGCCAAAACCCCAGTGCACATCACTGGATTGAGAGGTGGCTTAAGTGAGTATTAAGGGGGCTGGGGGGAATGCTGCACAAAAAAAGGTTTTCTACCTTCATGCATAGAATTGCATAAAGGTAAAAAACCTTGAGCCTTTACAAACACATACATTGCCAGCGATGGACATACAGTATACCATGTCCATTGTTGGCAGACATCTCTATGATATATCTGTATGGAACTTTCCTGTGATTGTGCATAGATGGTGAAGGGATACAAACTTACTTATGTACAGTCTGAAAGCCTTGCCCTTATACTGTACATTCAATGTAGAAAGGAGCAGTATTAAGACCAATTAGGGGGAAAAAAAAGAATTTGAAGATACTGACTTACTTATGGAGTATTTTTCTGCTTAGCCAACTGCATCTGCCCTCATTTCATATATCTAATTAAAAGGAACTTCACCTTCACATAACTGGTTGCCTAAAGCAAATATAAATTAACTGGGAATTTAAAAAAAAATCCTTCTTTAGCAAATCTACCATTATTTATTTATTTGACATAATTGTGCAAATCAATCAAATCAACTCTTTGCTTTGCATACATGTTTGCCCCCTGTGGATGTTTTTGCATTTGTAGAGTTACAACCTGGAATACATTTGAATTTAATGTATTTTTTACAATTTCATGCTTACAACATATTTAACACTTTAAAGGTGCAAAATATATTATTTTATTGTGACACAAAAATAAACAAAGAAGCAGACCTTTGTTGGTCACATAAGTATTAACCCTGCATGATTCAGTACATGATAGAACCACCTTTGGCTAAAATTACTGTTTTTGGGGGTTAATCTCTGACAGCTTTCAACCTCTATTTTGCCATTAATATTATTTTCATGACAATACCTTATTTTGTTTTCAATTTTCTCAATAGCAAAATGGGTTGGTTCCCATACAGTGGATCCTCCCACTGGCTTTTTTGCCAGGTCTCTGATGTCATTTCTGACCCGACATATGAGTTACTTCTGGTCCTGGGGCGGCCTCATCCCATGGGCTCTGGGGACTGCTGGAACTAACACACAGCTACAGTACATCCTTTGCAGGGGACACATGTTTTACATCATTTCCACTCCTGGGATCGTTGGATTGAGCCATGTTTCCACTCTCCCAGTTAGCGGAACTTATACCAAGCCTCATGTAAGCTATAAATTGCACAAACGTGGATGAACACAAGTTTTATATATTAAGTGGATTATTGCTCAAGACTGTTTGTTTAATAAATACAAATATTTTATTATCAATTCTGATCATTGCTTGGACATAGCCTCTTGCTCATGCTTTAACTGAACTCATACTAACTGGCAGTGACTACCCAATACTGCAGGTGCTCCACTGGGGTTTTATATTATTTATTGATTTGTTTAGTTAGTTAGTTATTTTTATATTCAGTAGACCACTTTAGGTTTTCTGTTGTTTAGTTTTGCGGACTGTCTATTATTAATATCCTATTGGAAGTGTGCTTTTATTAACACTGTCCATATTTCACATAGCTTTTTGTAAACACTTATAAATACATAGAAGTGTCGCGCTTAAAAAGTTACAAATAATCATAAGAAAACAGTGAAAAATGTGTCAAAAAAATAATCCATCCAAGAATAAAAGAAAAGTGCAAGAGGCTGTGATGAAACAAAAGAAAACCAAGGACAGTTGTGTCACCAACCACTACTACAGAAGGCTTACCAGAAAGGCATGACCCCCTGTTAAGAGTGGTCAATCACGCTTTGTTAAACAATCCAGAAAGCAGGTCACTCGAATCCTCCTCCAGATCACCAAAACAGCAGATAAGGATCTTCCAAACAATAGACTTTAATTAGCGTAGCTAAACCATTCAGGATAAGGCTTGGACTTGTAGTGGCAAACATGCAAAGAAAGAACACTCTGCATAGTGTAAAACCATAATCACAACATTTATTTAAAGTATGGTTACACTCACATGTACGCAAACATCATTAGGCATTGATTGGCAAAAACATTCAAAATTTTCCAATTTCCAAAATGGCCATTGGAGCATGTGCAGTAGTGTGTGTGTGCGTAGCTCCACCCTACGCGTTTCATCACAGGTAACGTCATCAAGGGCACCTTTTTTCTTTTTTTTCCATCCTGACGTTCCTGAACTCGAGTAACAGAAGATTTGGAGATCAACGGCCACAGATCTTCGTCTCCAATGGTGGGCGATGAGGATTTGCTGTTTCTGGGATATTTCTGAGGAGGCTGCCTGCAGTGCTGTTGTCCATCGGTGAGAGAGATTGATCCAGAGTTGGACCCTATACCTTCAGGAGGGGGTCCAAGTTCCCGATTGGTGCGGTATTGTTTGAACAAGCGCTCTGACCCTGTGGGGTCACTTCATGGAGGTGAGGGGGCATTTCACCCTGTATTGCATCTCCTATGTATAACCTTTCAAATACATACATTCATTAAGGACTATAGAACACCTCCACCATTTAGGTGGTTTTGGACTTTTTAGTTCTGGTGAAACATTTATTTTTTGATGAGAATCACTTTATATGTTGGATGTTTTATCTACATATGATTCTGTAATTTTTTTGACCTATTAATTTATGTGTCACAGGTTCACGTGTATGTCACTTATTTCACTATTTATCCCCGCATTTTGGGGTCACGAACAAATAGTGCACTTTCTCTTTATGTCTATAGGCTGTGTGGCTTATACATTCTTCATCATATACAGTATTTTTTTAGTGTCACTTAGCCACTAATTTTCCACTTTTTCCCCAGTTAGGGGTCACTGTTATATGCTTCACTTTTATCATAATCAGTTTTTATATCTGTTGAATTTTGGATGATTCTATTTTAGCAACTGTGTTGCGTCAGATTAGCTTTGTGGTTTTCACCATTAACCATTTTTCAAAAGTTTCTTTTTTTTCACTATGTGCACTATAAGTGTTTTTTTATGTTAGGTCTATAGCCAATACTGGTTTGGCACACAATACACCTGTCGGTATATTTTCACATCACAGTTATATTTTAGTGCAAATGTATCACTGTAGTTGTGGGATCCTATTTGGGTATTATCACCATTTATGTTGAAACTATCTATGGATATTAAGGATTGTCACTTATAAGTCACCTATTTATGGTGTACCTAGGTTACACCCTAGATTCACTATTTTTTTTGGGGGGAGGGGGGTTCACTGTTATTTATGACTTTGGATTTTTCATGTGCATTCTATTCTATATATTTTGAAGTTTATATGTTCTTTTTGTGAAGTTTCCTGTTGTTTATGATCTTTTGGTTTAAGGGATATATTATTAGTGCAGCACCAAATTATTCTATTTACCAATTTTCCATTGTGGTATGTGGTAGGGTGTTGGCGGCTGTATATAGAGATTGACATTCTGAGCGCGGGAGGACTATATATATATGCAGTTGTAAACATTATGTAGGAAAAAAGGCTCTACCTAAATTCAGTAAAACAGTCATAGTTTCATCATTGGAAATATTTCAATACTGTATTTGTTAAATATTCTCACTGTTCACAGTCCTTTACAACATGCAAAATAAAAATAAAGACATAACAAAAATATTCAATAAACATACTCATTTATATGTTGATGCAGTTATAGCGTATGTGATGCCTGTAAGGTATTCGTAAAAATACTGTTATTTTATGCTCCTTTGCCACATTGTGAATTGTTCTTATCAGGGCCCAACAGTGACAGGTGTAGCTCTGAAAATACATTTATATTACTGGAGTGATGGCATGACATGTCATAATGCAACAAAATAAATTAAAAAAAAAAAGGGAAGCAAATCTCAGATTGACAACCTACTAGATAACTGATTGTGGTAAGTAAGTTACTGTATTTTCAAACAAGGATCCATCAACACAAGATTGTTTAACCTGCAGTAATTCATAAATAGTGTTTTTGTGCTTAATTATGGCTAACACTTTTCCTTAACTCTGAAAAAAAATTGAACCTTGTGCCTCAAAAATCACTGCAGGTTTCCCCATACCAGGGTGTGTACAGCTGACCTCTCAACCAAAAACCATGGCAAAAAAATAATGTTAGCCAGATTTGCTAGATGACCATGTTTATACAAAATATATATTTTTTTAACCTGGAAATGTGTTTTGATTTATTTATTTATTTTTATATGAACTTATCCTTTAACCAAAATATTTGAAGCAACACCACAGATGTGACCTGACCTAAACAAGGCAGGCTCTATACAAAAACATAAAACAGCAATAATCAAACCCCCAAACAAAGGAGGCAATATTGTCTTGATGAAGAAGCAGAATGAATGAAGAATTCATATGCTTATCTTTTGTTATAATAAGAATACATAAATTAGCGAGCATTTATTTAGTTATAGTATATTGTAATTATGATTGTATTTTTTTTATCTTATGATACAGGAAATCAGTATTAAAATATTTTATGAACATTGTGTATAGTATATTGGTCATGCATTATTTTGATTAACCATTCTGATTTTGTTTTTACTACATGATCTGCATATAATTAATCCCATTATGGTAACATGATGACATACTTGCTTTTGATGATTGTGGCATTTTATACATGAGTGATACTATTTATTAAATAATTAGGTATACAGTAAGTATATAGCAAAAACTCTGCATGATTATGTAGTATTGGTTATTTCTGGATTTGTTATTGAGATTGATGTTTTACCAGTTTGCTGCAACTACTACACTTAGTGATGTTACCTACACTCATGATGCCAAAAAACATGTGTAAAGTCATTATTACACTGTGCTATGTAGTCTGCTTAGGACATCTAAAGGAAATTTGTGCTGGAAGACACACAGAGGCTGCCATTGCCAATGAAATGAACAAATAGATTTGTTTAATTTGCCTAATTCGGATGACGTCACATGATGCAATAGCATGGAGGGCGTTCAAGTCAAACCCGGACTTTTGAGTTTATATAATAAAAGAACATCTTTCAAGAAGTGGAAATTTCTTTTTCTTTTTCAGCATACTCCCCTGCTACTCCACTGCTACATTTATACACTTATCCCAGTGTTTAACTGGTGCTTGGAAAGCTTCGGCATAGAACGATTTGTCAGTGCGCTTGAACCATCCTGCTTCACTTCGTCATCATTGTAGTCACCATTCCCATAGAAAGATTAGTCTAGTGTGTAATTTCACAACAGGTTATGTGTCAATTATCCAGGATCAGGTGTTCCATGCTCTGAATGTTCACAGGAATAACTGCTGTGGGCTGGGAACCACCACAGGCAGGATTGTCACTGATGAACTGGACGTATGGCCATCTCTGAAATTTTTGCAACACTCAAATGTCTTACTGCAGCTGAGCGTCTCATCACGACACTGTGCTTAAAGTCTTCTGTAGATATCCATAGGTTTTATATCTTCGTTCATCACCACACGCTGTTCTATGCATGCACTAACGCTGTTGTCTGCCATCTTGATTACCAATATCTGGACTGAAAGTGAAAGAATATGTGGGCGCTTACACTCCACACTCAATCTCCAAATGCCATGAACCAAAATAGCAAAAACAATAAATAATGCTACATGCAGTCCAACATCAATATGGAAATACTGTTTCTGTGCCACCGAATCTCTCCAAAGTACTTCAGCTCCTGTGTCACCATAATGCGTGAAATGCTTTGAAACAGTAATGTTTTACTATGTGATTTTAGTGTATTTTGTGAATGTCACTTTTAAAAAAATTTTAATTTCCCGCCGGTTCCGGCCCTAGTATGTCCCGTATGTCCCGACGCTCGCAGGGAGCCTGGAAGACGGATGCTGGCAATGGCCGGAGGAGATGGCAGAGGACAGATTGCGGGAGAGCAGGACAAGTTAAGTGAAACTGGGAATCCCAGAGCAGCGCTGCAGGTTAATCCTGAGTGTAGCTCGGGGTTACCGCTTTTGGCACTGATTAACCAAGCTACACTTGGGAATACCGCCAGGGAGGTTAAAGTAATGCAGCACCGTATCGCAAAAAAATGTCCTGGTCAGGAAGGGGGTAAATCTTCTGGAGGGCAAGTGGTTACGTATAACCTAATAAGAAGTATCCTCAGTGGTTCTTGCGCCCACCCGGTAAAAAACTGGTTATGCCTCACATAACCAAAAAGCTATCCTGAGCCTGCCTTGTGTCCCTGTGAGCCTCCTTCCAGGGCTTCCCTGCATCTCCAGTGTTGTAGTTGTCACCATGTTTGGGCTAAGAAAATGTTCATATTTAAAAATACAAATGGCCGCTCTGTTCCACTCCCTACATCTGTACCTGCACAAAGGAGGACCCACCACTGATCTGTTTTCTTCAACAAAATGGATGCCTGTTGCGTTGCCCCCTACATATGACACCAATGGACAATTGCACATGCGCCACCAACGCCACCAGGGAAGATGGCAGCTGTATAAGCACAAGGAGGCTTTGAACACATCAAAAAATGTGGCAAGGGCATACAGTATGTACTCCCCCGGCGGCCAGAAGCACAATAGCAGGCTGCACACAGCCTGCTATTGGGTTTAGGAGACTGCCTATAGCAAATTCTCCTAGAGGGGAAAAGAGAAAGAGCACACCTATACAGCTGGAGGCACACATCTAGTCATAGTAGGAAAAACAGTGAACACAGCAGCAGCATAATAATTGTACCCTAGTGGGGGAAAGGGTAAAAAGGCACACATGAATTTAAAAGCAGCGAAAAAATTGGTACCAAAAAAGACTTACGGGACTTACCAATCTCAGCATAGGGTCTACAATATCTGGGAAGACCAATTCCAACCTTTATCCATCATGGCGGGCAAAGTCTAGGAAGACCCTTAGGGTCTACATTCTCCTTTTTTGGGGTCCCCTGCCCTGGACCTGCACAGCACCCTACTGGATACACCTTAGTCAGTCATTACTGCACAGAGTTTCATATACGCAGGGTCCAGTACCAAATGGATGCATTACAGGCAATGCATTACAGGCAATCCCCACATGTTTTTTCCAATCCCATCATAGCAGAGCCTGGGTACCATCCATCTTAGCATCACAGTTGGAGGATTGGATACAGATAACACCAATCTCCTGATCCCTGCTGGAACCTTTAAGAATCTGGTAGCATTATGCAGAACTGCACACCAGTGACAATCTCTTTTAGACACTGGTGAAAAAACTGAGCTACTTCGTGCAGGGGTTATATAGAAAAGGCCTTCCTGTTGGTTTATTACTGCCAGTTTCCATTCAACTACACCTTGCTCAAAACCCAGGTAGTCATGATTTATAACCTGCTCAGTGTCCCATTATGTATGAAAAAGAAATATGTAAATATTAATTGTACATAATATTTATTAAACTCACATACACTGTATAAGATACTGTGTAAATAGATTCCTATGGGACTGGAGGAGGTCAAATAGAGCAGAACTCTTAGCCCTTGTTCACACCGAGCTCCCAGCACAACTACCAGCAGGTACAGGAAAGCTCCTGCTGCCTACTTGTGATCCAGAGCTTTCTGATCATGTCACCACTGTGACTGCCATTAACAGCGGTCATATGATCAGAATGCCCACCTCCCCTCCACCAGCATTTAGGACCTCTTAGGGCTGTAAGGTGGTGGCAGGAAGGGGTTAATAGTAAAAAGGTCAGGTCTGAGCATGTAGGTCCTTTACATGATAATATGAGTTGGTAACTGGGGACAAAGAGAAGGCAAATTTAAGCCCTGTGCATATAAAGGAAAATTGGAGAGCACAATATTCATGTTATTAACAATCTGCTGACCACTCGTAATAAATATACTGCGAGCTGGCGGCAGGTACAGGCACAATCCCGTATATGTATGTAATCGGCTGACTTTTGGGTTTGGGGTGCTCATGTGTGCACCTCTGCTGACCTGTGCCATGATTGGGCACAGCACAAGTTTGTCAGCTGATTTCAGCCAATGATTTCAGCTGAAAAAAGCTGACTGGCTGTGTCCAATCACACACAGAGTTTTGTGTTTACAAAAAATACAGAACTCTATGTACTGTTAACAGTGATCTGGCTTTTTCTTCTCACTGGAAATCAGAGAGAAAAAACAGCCATCTAGTAGAGTAAGCAGCACATATTGCACACATTACACATTGTTAGGTACATGGTTACGCCAACTGCGTTTGTGACGCATTTTGATGCATTTTTTTGATGAATTTTGCAGTTTTAATTTGCCTAACAATAAATTGGTCAAAAAAAGCATAAAAAATGCAAAATGCATAAAAAACCTTGTCAAACACGTGTGTGCAAAAATGCAAAGTGCACCGAAAAAAGCACTGCAGAAACAAGCTGCAGGTGTGAACCAGGCCTTAAACCCTTGATTGTCCCTAGATGTTTACCACTTCCCAGCCAGTGTCATTAGTACAGTGTACATTATTGATCACTGTCTTAGTGTCACCATTGATGTCAGTTAGTTAGTGCCAGTTAGTCAATTAAAATAACTTCCAGCCAGCAGTCCCACTATAAGTCGCTGATTACCGCCATTAGAAGCATAGCATCATAGCTGCGTAAATTCCAGTATATACAGTATATCATAGTTTGCAGACACTATAACTTTCTCATAAACCAATTAAAGTGATAGCAAACCCACTTTGTATATTTTTACCTACAGGTAAGCTTATAATAAAGGAGATATTCAAGTTTTTTTGCAGGCGGGGCATACCCGTGCCGTTCCATCAGAGCACTGTGCCATGTCCTGAGACTGCCATGTGCATGTGCGGGAGTGACATCATTGCGGCCCAGCTAGTCAGATGGCCAGAGCTCGCTAACCCGAAAAGAAGACAGGTGAAATGGAAGCCTCTACAGAGGTGACAGCGCGCCACTGGAGGGCTTCATTTTAAGGTACGTTTTATAAAGGTTGCTAGTATGTGATGCATACTAGCACATTATGTCTTTACCTTGCTGGGGATTTTTTTTTTTTTATAATGGACGCGGTTTACTACCGCTTTAATATACACTTATTGTTTTGCTTTGTTTTGTTTTGCTTTGTTTTGGTTTGTTTTGTTTTTTACCAAAGACATGTTGCAGAATACAGTTTGGCCTAAATCTATGAAAAAATTATTTTTTTTATTGAATATGTTTTAAAACAGGAAGTAGAAAATATTGTTTTTTTCCAAAATTGTTGGTCTTTTTTCATTAATAAAAAATAAAAAACCCGGTGGTGATCAAATGCCACCAAAATAAAGCTTTGTTTGTGTGAAAAAAAAATTATCTAAAATTAATTTGCGTACAGTGTTGCATGACCATACAATTGCCAGGAAAAGTAGTGCAGTACTGAATAGCAAAAATGCCCGGGTCATGAAGGGGGTAAAACATTCCGGAGGCCAAGTGGTTAACATAACCTGAAATGATCCACAATGGCTCAAAAATGATTTGACTCAGAACCATTTAGACAAAATAAAGGTGAATAAAACATCTGGACCAGGTGGCTTACATCCACATGTTCTTAAAAAAGCTGAGCTCTGTCATTTAAAAGCCATTGTTTTTACAATTTTAGGCTCTTTACTGGTATAGTAATGACTGGTATAGTACCTCTGGATTTGCATACGGTCAAGGAGGTTCCTATGTTTAAAAAGGAATCAAAGTTTTTATCAAGTAACTACAGACAGGTTAGTTTAAATTCTATAGTTGGAAGATACTTGAGTTTAATAAAAGATCACAAAGAAGAATATTTGCTTGAAAACAATATTTTAGGCAATAGACACCATGGATTCATGAAAAACCTAAGTTGTCAAAGAAATTAATTTCTTTTTATGAGAAAGTAAGCAAAAACCTAGGCAAAGGAGTGGCTGTGAACATAGTATACTTGAATTTTGCAAAAGCGTTTGACATAGTTCTCCACACACGACTTAAAAACCTAAATTTGTAAATAGATAGAAAACTGGCTAAAAGACCTTATTCAGAGAGTAGAGATTGGACTCTTACTTTTTAACCTATTCATAATTTATATAGGGTCTGGGATTAAAAGTAACATTTCAATCTTTGCAGATGACATCAAAATATGCTGTACAATAACATCCCCACAGATGTCCCCAACTTACAAGTCAACCTCAATGCACTATTTGATTGGGCAACTATATACAGTGCATCCATAAAGTATTCACCCCAACCCCCTTTCACTTTTTTCAATTGTGTTATGTTGCAGCCTGATACTACAGTTGTTTAAATTCGTTTTTTTCTCATTATTCTACACTCAGTACTCCATAATAACAAAGTGAAATCTGAATTTTAGAAATTTTTTCAAACGTATGAAAAAGGAGAATGGTTGTGAATGTATTAAAAAAAAAACCTGAAGTATCACATGTACTTAAGTATTCAGACCCTGTACTTTGTTGAAGCGCCTTTGGCAGCAATTACAGCTTTGAGTCTCTTTGGGTATGACATGACAAGCTTTGCACACCTGGATTGGGGGATTTTCTGCCATTCTTCTTTGAAAATCCTCTCAAGTTCAGTTAGGTTGGATAGGGACCGTTGGTGGACAGCCATTTTCAGGTCTTTCCAGAGATGTTAAATAGGGATTCAAGCCAGGGCTCTGGCTGGGCCACTCTAGGACGATCATAGAATTGTGCATAAGATACTCCTGTGTTGTCTGGGCTGCGTGCTTAGGATCATTGTCATGTTGAAAAGTGAACCTTCAGCCCAGTCCTGAGTGCAGTGGAACAGGTTTTCATTAAGGATATCTCTGTACTTTGCTCCATTCAGCTTTCCCTTGACCCCGACCAGTCTTCAGTCCCTGCTACTGAAATATACCCCCACAGCATGATACTGCCACCACCATGCTTCCCTGTTTGGATGATATTCGGCAGGTGAGGAACAGTGCCTGGATACCTCCAGACATAACATTTAGAATTGCGGCCGAACAGTTCAATCTTGGTTTCATCAGACCAAAGAATCTTGTTCCTTCAGGTGTTTTTTGCAAACTCCAAGCAGGCTTGTATGTGTTTGGCACTGAGGAAAGGCTTCTGCCTAGTCACTCTGCCATAAATCCCAGATTGGTGAAGGGCTTAAGTGATGATTGTCCTCCTGGAACTTTGTCTCATCTCCACAGCTCAGTCAGAGTGGTCATTGGGTTCTTGGTCACCTCTATTACTAAGGCTCTTCTCCCTCATTTAATCAGTTTGGCTGGGCGACTAGCTCTTGGAAGAGTCCTGGTTGTGCCAAACCTCTTCCATTTGAGAATTATGGAGGCCACTGTGCTCTTGGGAACCTTCAGTGCAGGAGAAAATTTTTGTATCCTTCCCTAGATCTGTGTCTTGCAATAATCCTGCCTTTGAGCTCTGCAGGCAGTACCTCATGGCTTTTGCTCTGATACAGTATTTATTGTCAGCTTTGAGGCCCTTTATAGAGAGGTGTGTGCCTTTCCAGATCATGTTCAATTAATTATATTACCACAAGTGGACTCCAATCAAGATGTAGAAACATATCAGCAATTATCAAGAGACATGGGAAACACTTGAGTTAAATTTTAAGTGTTGTTGCAAAGGGTCTGAATACTAATGCCAATGAAACATTTCAGTTTTTCCTTTTTCATACATTTGCAAACATTTCTAAAATTCTGTTTTCATTTTGTCATTATGGAGTACTTAGTGTAGATTAATGAGAAAAAAATTTATTTAAGCAATTATAGTATCAGGCTGTAACATAACAAAATTGAAAAAAAAGTGAATGGGGTCTGAATACTTTATGAATGCACTGTATATGGCAAATGAGGATTAATATTGATAAATGGAAAGTTATGCACATTGGGGCAAAAACATGCATGCATCGTAAATTCTAGGAGGAGAATAGCTTGGGGAGCTAATGGTTGAAAAGGATCTGGACTTAATAATAGCATGCAATGCTAAGCTGTAATTGCTAAAGATAGCAAATAATTTCTTGTTTTAAAAGAAGTATAGACTCCAGAGCAGGATAGAAAGAGAAACAGAGAGAGAGAATTTATCCCTGTACAAATTATTAATAAGATCCCTCATCTGGAATATGCAGTTCAATTTTAGGCACCAGTTCACAAAAAGAATATCAGGGAACTGTTGAAAGGGATGAGAGGGTAGGTAGTCCATATTATAAACTTGGTGTTGAATGATTCACTTAAAAGCCATTACAGAGGACAAGGGGGCAGTTTGTACCTCTGGAGGAAAAGATTTAGAAAACAGCTTCTTCACTTCTTCAAGAACTAGTTCGGGATAGCTCAGTAGATTGTTTTAAATATAGCTGGATTAATTCCCAAATGCACAAAATATATCTCAATACTAATATGTATAGGTAATAGGACCATGGGTGTTAATCCAGGGAATATCTTATTATTTCTTGGAGAGTCAGTAATGTTTTCCCTCCACTGGAGCAAATTGGATCATGCTTTATTGGAGGTGTTTTTTGCCATTCTCTGTCTGGATCAACTGTGGGTATAGGAATGTGTATGAGGAGGTTTTCTATTTGACTTTGCTTTTTTTTTCTGTTGGTTGAACTAGATGGACTGGTGTCTGGTTGACTACCTATTTAACTGTGTGACTTTGATAGGGGTCATATTTAAGTCTGAACTTTGGCACATTTTGACAAACATCCCGTGTACCAAATACAGGTATGTTTAGCTGATCACTAATCATAACAGTTAATTTGAGCTTCCTAGGAATTACTTATACCAGACCATCATCTGAGAAATATATCAAGTATGCTGTAGAAAGATTTTATATATATATTTTTTAAAGAAACATTTATTGGTTTTTTTCAAAAATAAAATATACAGAGATCACTTGCACGTTGAAATGATATAAAACAGCCATACAGAGAATATTTGTACAGATAACATCAATCAATGAGGCAGGGAGAAGAGGTAGCATGAAAATGACCTTGGATAAGGAAACCTAAGGAGCACCTCTGGCTTGATTATGGGCACGTTAACCAGTGTGGACCCAACTTGCGAGTAATTCTGTAACATCGCGGAATGGTGGAAGGTCTCTACGAAAGGTGACAGACAGACATGCGGAAAGATTGGAACGCTATTTTTGTATGTTCCTATACCACAACGTACAAGTGTAAGATGACCAGGAAATGAGGATCAAGGCAGGGGAAGGGAAATAAAGAGAAAGGGGAAAAAAAAACAAGGAAAAAAACAAAGGAAGGAGAATAAGGAGGAGGAGGGAGGAGGAAAGGGCGGTTGGGAGGGAGGAGAGGGGTAGAGGGTAGGGAAGTAAGTATTCACCGAGCTCTGACGTGTGATGATAAAGTGAGTGAGTACCTAGGCCTCTAGGGGGGTGTACTACATCTGGAGTTTTGTGTGGGTTGTTCAGACAGTCGAGCAACTAAGCATCCAAAGGATTGACAACCAAGCTATAGTACCAGCATCAAAAGATTATATTTCAGTTAAACAGAAAACACAAACTGTACATTTCAAAAAGTATGTATATATTCCATAATTTACAGTGCCTTAATTTCCAAGAAATACTGTATATGCATATGTTGTTGAATTAATACGCTGTAAACTTGGCTGAATGACTAAAATGTACTCTAACAGTATTTATTGCATGCATATGATGCTTTCTTAGATGCACACAGCTCTGAAAGCACACATACAATGGTTTCACTAACAAAAGTGGTGTCTTCAGAACTAACCCATGCTGCTGTCTGCAGCCATTTCATTTATAACTACAGGGGCAGCCTGCTGTTTCTCCCTGGGGTACCATGCTGGATTCCTGTTCAAAGGATTAGTCTCCTTGTACAAACTATTAATCTCTGTCTGGAAAATTGTGGCAAAATGTATTTTGTCCTTCAGTATAGGTGTTCTCTGGCTCCCCCTACTGGCTCTAATTGAGGAGTGACAAAGGTCATATCCAGGAAAGTTTTTTAAACTACCTTGGTGCAAATGAAATTTGCTTGAGCAAAGATTTCTCATAAATCTTGTTCCCGGGCTTATGTTCTCATGACCTCTGTTAATGACTTTTACCTCAATGATCTCTTTTATTTGACTGTTCTGACCTTTTGCCCGTTTGACTATGACTTTGCCCCACTATTCTGTCCCTAGCTAATTTTATGCCAGCTGTTGCCAGTCTGGGTGTGTCTGAGAGTCATAACCTAGGAGCCATTCACAGTAAATTTAAAAACAAAAAAGGAGAGGACACCTGGCTCACACCTACTGTACTAAGCTTGATAACTAGTATATAATAAATAGGAAAAAGGTAGAACTCATAAAACTTTCAGGCAGCCAATCATGGTTGCCATAGTTAACTGACAACAGAGGTTCAGAATTGGTAATATTCTTGGGATTGCTCTGGTGCAGAACACATTAAAAAAACAATAGTGCATTAAAAGTATTAATTTAAAAGGTAAAAAACAATAATTCTACTCATGTTTTGAAGAAGCAATGCATGCCTGTAATCGGCCTCTGACAGTATAAATCTTCAACCCTCCATGGCCAGCAGACGGGTTATATATCAAGGACAGTCCTTCTACCTGTACTGTTAAACAGTGACCTGCTAAGACAGTGGTGTCTTTACAAGTCATGAAGCAATGGAAATTATGTAGATGTCTGCTTCCTTAGTGATAGGTGATACATTTCAAGCTGCCACTCTTTCTCAATGTCCACATGAGCAGAATATATTCACCGAACACTTCAAATAGGGACTTTAAAGGAGACGTTTGCCCCATCATTTTCTAGGTTATACTTCTCTTTTTGGTCACAAGAGTACATTTACTAATGTCCTCCTGTGACCCAAGGTCAGCTGATATTTTGCTATTTCCCCATATCAGCTGAAGGGTAAAGTGGTATCATATTCAAGACCCCGACAATATTTCTGGATCCATCCAGCTGCCTGTTTGACAGCTGGCTCCACCTTTTATTGATTACTTGGAAGTTGGAGTCAGTCATAACTAGTGACCAAATGTAAACACACCACTAGCCAAAGAAATTCATATTTGTTTACAACGGTGGATTTTTAAAGTTTGCTCATAACCAAATTAATTTGTTACCTGGGGTACCATGCAGGATATTGTATTTTAATTTCAGGCTTTCGATAAATTATTAAATGAAAGAATGCAGATAATACAGAAAAGGAACACAAACGGAAAAAGGTGGCAAAAGTTAAGTGATAAGGGTTATTTGTAGAATTTACAATATTTTTGTCAGCACATTTTATCTTACCTTTACACCTTTGGCCCCATCTCTATCCTTTTTTTTCTATAACTTGCATTCTTTCAACAGTTACAAGAGATACACCAACTACTTAAATGTATATATTTCAGTTTGCACTGTCTGATATATAATTTACAAAAATCTTGTTCAAAATGTGTTATATTTAAAACCTTCATTTTAAGCCTTATTGGAAAATCAGTAACCTTCAGCAAAGGCATTCAATGGAACCTGACAAAGTTTTGACTGAGGATAGATTGATTCTCAAAAGTTTAAGTGGTCAGACATGAGCAGAATTTGCTTCACTTCATTGGTATACGTTAAAAAAGTATTTCCAGCAGCACCTTACAAATTAGCTTATTACTAAAAGACTGAACAGATCACAGACTGTCTATCAAAAATAGATTTCTAGTCGCAGACGGTTAACACATCTGCAAAGACACAAGTATTGT
Organism: Staurois parvus; assembly: GCF_062004578.1. Lineage (NCBI taxonomy): Eukaryota > Metazoa > Chordata > Amphibia > Anura > Ranidae > Staurois > Staurois parvus. Next base: position 100,762 of record NW_028318324.1, read on the forward strand.
ATTGACATTCCTTACTGACAAAAAAACCCTGTTAATTCCATACTACAGCAAGTTCAATTTAAAACATTTAATCAGTTTATATTTTCTATAGAATGTTCTTTCAGTTAACAGAAGTAGAATAGAAGACATTGTGGGATTGCTTTGGTATCTAAAACGCTCCCTCCCTTTACTTGAAAAATCAGACTCATAGCGGTTGATTTACTAATGTTGGAAAGTGCAAAATCTGGTGCAGCTGTGCATGGTAGCCAGCCAGCTTCTAACGTAAGCTTGTTCAATTAAGCTTTGATAATAAAACCTGGAAGATGACTAAGACATTTACTTTTAAAATATACAGTATAACAGAAATACCTGCACAAAATTAGCAATATTATAACCAAAATCCTGGTACCCTATCACTTTTTATTTAAAAATCAGGATATGATAGCACTGTACAAAACTGGTTATACTATTTATAAATTGTTTTTCACTATGAATGTAACTTCTAAAATTACAGGACAATAGCTTAATATTATATTTATATTGCCATGAGGTCTAGATAGTGATTAGGCAGTACATCTCAAATTTCCATTTTCTAGTTCATAATGACCTACAGAAAATAAAATACCTTTTGCAAGGTCCAAAACCAACATTTGAAATGTATCATCATTAGACTACATTTTTATAGTTTTAATTTTTTCTGCATTTCAGTAATATTGTCATATACACAGGCATGGTCACTGTACATCTAGGGAATAGTGGTGACAAGGGTAGGGTTACAGGTTATCACAATGTTAGTATAAAGATTTACCGTATTCCTTGTGTACATCTTTTGTTTAAAACAGTCCAACAAAAGTTTTATTATTAATAAATACAGCTAATAACTAATACAATAAAGATTGCAACTAACCACTCTCTGAACTGCCCTGAAATGCTAATTGACTCTGCTGTCACTAGTGAGAATACTACTACTGCTAGTGAGGATACTGAGCTACTTAAAATGGATCTTCAGCCTATTTTTAAAGTTGCTGTGAATGGAATCCTTTATCCCTGCTATAATAGTGGAAAAAAATTAAAATCTCTGCATACGTTTTTTTTTTAATGTACCTTCTCTACATCCTGCTTAGATATTCTAGGTGAGTGACATAGTGTGTGCTACCATTGACTCCTGGGATATTTTCATCACAAATCCCAAGTCTTCCCCTGAGAGTTCCATGCTTGAAAGGGCAGAGTAGGGTGGGGAAGGAGGGCAGAGTAGGGTGGGGGAGTGACTTGACCACACTGACAGCAAGAGCACCACAGAGAATGGGGTGCAGGAATCATCACCAGGGTAATGGGCAGCGAGGAGTGCACAGACTGGCGACCAGCACATTGTCACCTGCATGACAGAGCTCCAGAGGTTGGGTCAGTTCACTGGCAGCATAGGAGATCGCTACACCTTCCACTGTGTGATCAGAACTGCAGGTGATATTGAGGGTGTGTGTGTGTATGCCTCTCTGTCTGTGGTATGAATATCCCATAAGAATCAGCCACTGGCTTCACCTGCCCTTACATAAAATGGCTGCCAACACAGCACAGTTGAGCAGTGTGTTCTGGAAATTTTATCGATAGGCAACTCCTATCCTCTGATTAGTGGTTCCATACTATGTATGTGATGCATGTATTACTGTGAATTCCAAAAAAACAGCAGGTAATGACTTAGCTCACATTTCCATAAAGGTGCAGAACATGTAACATGTATATGGGTTGATATTTAATAGATCATCTTAATTATAGTTTGGGAGGTTAAAATGTTTGATCATTAGAGAGACAAATTTCTGTGTTTATTTGGCATTGAAGGATTGTGAGATTCATAGTTGATGGACTTTGAGTGGACATATAGAAAAGAAATGGAGTACTGTAAAAACATACTGTAAAAATGGGAATCCTTCTTCAGGAGCACATGTGACAGAATCAGTACACTGGAACTAACTCCTAATCTTTAATAGAACAGTATAAGTCAGTAGGGTAGAGTGGAATTCATAGCATGTGCTTGTTATCCACAGGGATGCAAATAAGTAAGCCAAGGTGAACCCACTGCCTCTCAGGTGGGAAATTCAAGTACATTAAATAAACAGCCACTGGTCTTGTACACATAGTCTTAAAATAGAAGGACCAACTTCCCAATGGAGAACCATCCAGATCCAATGTAAGTAAGTCACCATAAAGACAGCATGGTAGTCAAAATAGTCAAGGCACATATTCCACAGAGGGGGCTCTTGATAAGTATTTTAGTAACAGACTCAGTTCACATCAATCCAGTCTAGAATCCAGATCCTAATCAATCACAATGAAAAGTGTTCACCAATTGTCACAAAAACAAAAAAATCATTGACATATACTCTTTGTCACAGTGGCAGCTCCCCTAGCTGTCATTTGCAATGTAAGCAAAGAGACAGGGATGGTGGCTGACATATATAGTTATATAGATAGTCTAGCTGAAAAAAAGACAAAAGTCCATCCAGTTCAACTATTACAAAAAAAAAAAAATTATGATCCTACAGCCGCAGTTGATCCAGAGGAATCCAAAAAAACCCAGCAAATCATTATTCAATTTACTCCTGCAGGGGAAAAAAATTCCTTATTGATCCCTCGAGAGGCAATTGGATATTCCTTGGAACAACCTTACCTATACATGTTAGTATCCAGATATATTCTGTGTATCCAAGAAAGAATCCAGGCCTTTTTTAAAGCAATCCACTGAGCTGGCCAGAACCAACTCTTGAGGGAGTCTATTCCATATTTTCACAGCTCTTACTGTGAAGAAACCTTTCTGTGTTTGGAGATTACCTTTCTTTTCCTCCAGACGTAAAGAATGCCCCCTTGTCCTCTGATGACCTCAGGATGAATAACTCTACACTGAGTTTACTATATGAACCACTGATGTATTTATACATGTTGATCCTATCCCCCCTTAATCTCCTCTTCTCAAGAGAGAAACAATTCAGTTCCTCTAATATTTCCTCATAGCTGAGCTCCTCCATGCCTCTTATAAGTTTGGTTGCCCTTCTCTGTACTTTCTCCAGTTCCCCAATGTTCTTTTTGTGAATTGGTGGCCAAAATTGAACTGCATATTCCAGATGAGGTCATACTAATGATTTGTACAGGGGTAAAATGCTATCTCTCTTTCTGGAGTCTATACCTCTTTTAATACAAGACAGAATTTTGCTCACTGTAGAAATCACAGCTTGGCATTGCATGCCATTATTAAGCTTGTGATGTACTAGAACTCCCAGATCCTTCTCCACCATTGATTCCCCAGTTGTACTCCCTCTAGTATGTATGATGCATGCATATTCTTAGCCCCCGAGTGCATCACCTTACATTTATCAACATTAAACCTCATTTGCTACATAGTTGCCCAATTAAACAGTGTATTGAGGTTGGCTTGTAAATTGGAGACATCCTGTAAGGACGTTATTCCACTGCACAGCTTGGTGTCATCTGCAAAGACTGAATTGTATTTATAATCCCAGACCATGTATTGTTTATAAATATATTAAAAAGTAAGGGTCCCAACACTGAAGGATGGTGAGGATGGTTGCTGATGTTATTGATCAAATAAGGACATGGCCCTGTTTGGTCAATATCATTGACCAATCATGGCCAAGTCCATTGATCAAATATGGCCCATATTTGATCAGTGGCTTCAGCCACATCCAAACTATAATTTGCATGAAGAAAGAAAGCCAATTTGTGGGAAAAAATCATGTTTCAGTAATTATTCCTCAATGTTTCTTAAACCTTCTTAATGAGGAAACATGTCCAATGTATAAAACCAGAAACTGGGTGACATATGCTCATAAAAGCCAAGTGTGCTAAAATCTGCTAAAAATATATCTGCTAATAGAGAGAGATATGGGAGATATCCCATATCTCTCTCTATTAGCAGATATATTTTTAGCAGATTTTAGCACACTTGGCTTTTATGAGCATATGTCACCCAGTTTCTGGTTTTATACATTGGACATGTTTCCTCATTAAGAAGGTTTAAGAAACATTGAGGAATAATTACTGAAACATGATTTTTTCCCACAAATTGGCTTTCTTTCTTCATACTACTTTAAACTCATTTTGAAATGTAATTATTTTCGCTTTGACAAGGACTTTTATTTGCAGATGCAGCGAGCAAACATGGAGTTGAAATTGTTTTTGCAAATTCAACCTGTCACTGATTTGAGGTTATGGTTTGTGGATCTTATTTTCTGGATCAGGAAAGTAGTAAAGAAGAATGTTCTTTCACTACTGCATCTCAACAGTCCAAGATAAAATATACTAAACCTGTATTTGATTTTGTAACATTTATTATCTTAAACCATGATATCAAAACTCATCTGTATTTAGAAGTAAAGATGAGCTTGGGTTTGGTGTGAACCAAGAAGTTAACTGTCACTGCTGGGCCAATGAGCTGTGGGTGGGAAACTCCCCGCACCACAGTTGCACATACAGTATACAAATGGGTGGGGATGTTCATGCCATCATTGATCTAATATTGCCACATGAATTGACCCTTTGTGTATGTGTAACTGTCAGTGGTCAGGCTCATAGAGCAGTATCTATAGCAGTAGAGAGGCTCTCAATGACCAGTTGGATAAGTGCAGCAGCAGGTCATGGATAGATGACAAGGGCTCACCCAAAGTGCAGATTGTAAGCATTAACTGATGTTCACCAGAGCTCTTGATGGTGGAGATGGGTTTTGCTGCATGTTACTGCCAGGTGGCGGTCCTCAGGATCACCCGACCAGGAGGTGAGCAAGCAAAGGTCCAGATATATGCAGAAGCATAGTCAATAAACAAGCCAAAGGTGAGTAACAAGTGGTTGCAGATTGGGATAAATCAGAAGCATAGACGAAGAACAAATCAAATGTCAATAAGTAGTAGTGGAGAAATATATAGCAGCAAAAGAGACTAGAGTGAAATATTAGCTGGAGAGAGCTCAATAATTTGGCAAAACGGAAGTGCAAAGGTGTGGCTAAAATTGGCAGTTTATGAGAGGAGCAAAGGGTTAAAGATTCAAAAGAAACAATGTTAAAGGCAAGATCATTCAAGAAATTGTCCAAAAAGCTGTCTGACATCCAAGGTGACTCAGCAAGAAGAGGCACCCCCAGACTAATCAAAGGCCTCAGGTTCAGACCCGGGTCCTAACCGTATGTCAGCTGTGGGACAGGGCATCTCCTGCCTGCAGCTTATTGGTCTAGCGATGACAACAAACTTCCATGTTTGGATGAACTTTGGTTCAGACCAAACCCGAGCTCATTACTATTTATTAGGAACTATTAAAGTGGTAGTAAACTTTCTTTTAAAAAAAAATTTCTGACAGACAAGGATATATATGACAGAAGAGACCGGTTTCTTCTATTATAAGTGCATCCTTCTGCTTGTCAGCCATCATGTACACTGAGCTGCACATGTGCAGCTAAGTGAACATTTGCGACCCCGAGCTGGCAGCTGCGATGTAACTCCTGTGTGCATGCACGGGAGTGACATCATCACAGCCCAGCCATTCAAGAGGTTAAAGGCTCAGAACATGGAAGACTAGGGGAAGATGGAAGCATCTGGGACTAGGCGGTTTGTTCACAACACAGCGCTGGAGGGCTCGGTTTGACAAGTAAGTCTGTCATAATGTGCCAATATGTGGTGCATACTAACACACTATGACATAACCTACCTGGGGGCCCCTAAAAAGAAGAAATTAAAGCTAACTTTCCTACCCCTTTAAGCAGTTTCCCATAGGCGAGTTACATGTTTCAAAACTATCCTAACAATGTTTAGTCTCAAAATATAAGGAAAAAAGATACTATCCATAGACATGGCCACAATTACAGTACTTGGATTCAAGCAGTGAAGTATTGTAATAGAATATGTTAGCTGTGAAGATGTGACTTCCCTCTATACTAATTGTAGCAATCGGGCACACAGAGATGGTTGCAAATCTCCAAGAATTCAAACACAGGCCCATAGAGCCCCTAGTATCCTTCCTGATGTGCTTGCAAATCCTGATTGGCAGCCCACAAATTCTGCAGCACCCATACTTCCCCTATTCACTGCCCAACCTGGAATTCAGGTGGAAACAGCAAATTTAACTACCCCCCTTGATTTTTTGGAGCTGTTTTTCACAGAAGATCTGCATGCATTGATTATGGATCAAAGCAATTTATATGCACAACAATTTATTGCCGCCGACCCAAATTTAAACCTTGCCAGACCATTCGCATGGAACTCATTACTGTTTCCGAATTAAAAAATGTTTTGGACCTAACCCTCAACATGGGCATTACTGAAAAAAATTGATTGCGGTTGTATTGGTCCACAGACCCGATTCATCATATGCCCGTGTTCTCTGGGGTGACCCTCGGGGTGACCCTGAATTTGACTGGCTGCACAAAAATTAGGCCCCTCGTAAATCACCTTAACCAAGAATTTGCAAATGTCTATGCTCCCCAGCAAAAAATCTGCATTGATGAGTCCCTCATTAATTTTTCTGGCCTCCTTGCATTCAAACAATTCTCTCCAGCAAGCAAGCCAGATATGGGGTCAAGATGTATAAGACCCATGAGAGGGCAACAGGCTATACATATAAGTTTTGGATTTATGAGGGAAAGCCCCCCCCGGATGCCCAGACTACATAGGGAGCAGTAGCAAGATAATTGGTACTTGGTGTCCTCCTTTTTCCATATGGGATACCACTTATACATGGACAATTTTTATTCAAGCGAGCCACTATTTAGACATTTGTACAATCTTGGAATTGGCGCATGTGGCACTGTGTGACCTAATGTGTGCCCACCATTAGAAGTGGGTGGATGCAGTGCGGTATATTATAATGGTGTGCATATCACACACTTTTTCTGGCAGAGATTTCTTCTCTTTTGTTCATTCAGCCCACAGGCTGGTTAAAAAAAAAAAAAGCATATATACCTAACAATGACCAGTGAAGTACTGGTAAATCACTGGGCTTTGAATGGTTATACCAGGATGATGCCTACAGCTGCAGGTATCTCCCTGGTATAGTTTTTTCAGCCAGCAATCGGCTTTCATGTAAAAGCAGTCCTAGTGGCTAATTAGCTACAGGATTGCTTTTACAAGCAGCGGGAGACGATGCCCCCTCCCCCGTTGCCTTCCATGGCCTTCTCAGGCAGTCCCGTGCCATTGGGGGAATCTGGGAATGCAGCCGGTGTTTCTGTCAGCTGACCATAGAGCTGATTGGAGACTGGAATCGTGCCAATCATCTCTATAGTCTAAGAAATCGGAAGCTACAAGCATTTCAGCGCCATTTGTAAATCGGGAAAGCATCTAATTACACTGATCTTGGTTTGATTAGATAATGTAAGGGCAGAGGAGATATCTAGCCTCTGATAGATTTCTCAAAAAATAATATATGACAATGCCCATTGAAGTTATAGGGGATATTTGCATTCCCTGTGATAGCATTAAAAGTGATCAAAAAAAAAAATGAAAGGGACAGTGTAAAAATAATAATAAAAAAAAAAAAGACTCTCGCCCACCCCCCCTAAGTGAACGAGCTTTGACCCTGTGCTGGTATGTAAACAGCGGTTGCACCATGCATGTGAGGTATTGTCGCGAACATCAGATCAAGGGCAGTGATTCTAGTACTAGACCTCTTCTGTAAATCTAAAATGGTAGCTTGTAAAGGCTTTTAAAGCATTGCCTATGAATATTAAAATGTATGCAGTTTGTCGCCATTTCACGGTGCATGCGCAGTTTTAAAGCATGTCATGTTTGGTATCTATTTACTCGGCATACCATCATCTTTTATATGTTACCAAATTATTGGCCAATATATTGTGATTTTGTGCATTAAAAGTAAAACAAGTGCATTTTCTTTTAAATTTGCGTTTGAAAAATTGCTACATGAGTACTATGTGGCATAAAAAAATTGCAGCACCCACCATTTTATTTACTAGGGTGTTTTCTTTAAAAAATATGTAATGTTTGGGGGTTCAAAGTAATTTCCTAGCAAAAAATACAGCTTTTTTTAATGTGAACAAAAAGTGTCAGAAAATGCTTTGTCTTCAGGTGGTTAGAAGTGAGTGATGTGTGGCATAAACTTCTAATTCTGGGCATAAAATTCCACCATCCCCCAAAGTGACCCCTTTTTGGAAAGTAGACACCCCAAACTATTTGCTGAGAGGCATGTTGACACACTCACCCAGACCCAGTGGTCGGGAAGGTGGTGGAGTTGGTTTGCTCCTGTCACCACTGAGAACCTTCCAAGTCCTCCCTAACCCTCCCTCTCTATCCTTCTCTTCCTTCGAGACCCACTGCATCCGGCTATTCTCTCCAATCTCTCTGAGGATTGCAGTGATCTATCGGCCTCCTTGACCCGTGTCCCGCTTTATTGATGACTTCGCTGCCTGGCTATCCTTCTTTCTCTCCTCTGAGCTACCCACTATCATTCTTGGAGACTTCAACATCCCTATCAACATCAATAACCCGGCTACATCCCAACTCTTCTACATAATCTCTTCTTTTACACTAGCACAGTGCATACAGTCCTCCACTCACTCTGACGGGAACACTTTTGACCTTGTCTTCTCTCACCTTTGTACTCCCTGCAACCTCACAAACACCCCCTTTCCTCTCTCCGATCACAACCTCATCACCTTCTCTGTCTCCTCGTCCTCAAACACCTATCCCTCCAAATGGCAAACAATTACAAGCAGAAACCTCTGGAGCTTGAACCCTGCTCCCTTCCACTCTGCAACTGACCAACTTTACGACAGCATCCATCCCCTGTCTTGCCCTGACCTGGCCTCTACTGTCTACAACAACTTGCTTTCAGCCGCTCTAGACTCGCTCGCACCCCCAACACCATGAAGCATTAGTCCCCGACCGCTACAACCCTGGCAGACTGACCACACCAGAAACCTCAAACGACATATTTGTGCACTGGAGCGACTATGGCGTAAACCCAAATCCCAACAAGCGTTCACCCGCTATAAATCTGCCTTCTTAATGTACACTTCCTCCCTTCACACTGCCAAACAAGCATACTTTATTACCCTCATTAATACCTTCTCCTCCAGTGCTCTCCGGCTCTTCTCCACTTTTAACTCTCTACTCTCTCCGCCTCCACCCAGTACCTCACTTACCGCCCACGAGATTGCTAACCACTTCAAAAACAAGATTGACGCAATTCGTAGGGACTTCGCCACTGCTCAGACATCCACCCCACTTAGCATTCCTCACACAATAACCCCATCAACACTTCACTCACATCACTACTACCAAAGAGGTCACTAAGGTTTTCTCCGAAGCCCGCCTCACCATCTGCCCCCTGGACCCTGTCCCCTCACACTTCCTGCGGTCCCCCTCCTCTTCCATCCTATGCTCCCTCACTCATATCTTCAATCTTTCCCTCTCCACCAGTACCTTCCCCTCCCCTCTAAAGCACGTGCACATCACTCCCATACTTAAGAAACCCTGCCTGGACCCCACCGACCTGAACAACTTAAGACCCATCTCCCTACTGCCATTTACCTCTAAACTTCTAGAACGCTTAGTCTATAATCGCCTGAACTCCCATCTCACTGACAACAACCTTCTCGACCCTTTACAGTCCAGCTTCCGCCCCCTACACTCCACTGAAACTGCCCTACTCAAATTCACCAATGACCTACTAACCGCCAAAACCAATGGCCAATATACAATACTCCTACTACTTGACCTCTCTGCAGCTTTTGACACGGTTGACCACCCCCTCCTCCTCAAAAAACTACACTCTCTTGGCCTCAGAGACTCCGCTCTTTCCTGGTTCTCCTCCTATCTATCGCAGCGCTCCTTCAGTGTTACCTATAATCCTGTCACCTCCCCTTCACTCCCTCTCTCTGTTGGGGTCCCTGAAGGTTCTGTCATCGGACCTCTTCTCCATCTACACCTTCTCCTTTGGCCAATTGATAAACTCCCATGGCTTCAACTACCATCTCTATGCTGACGACACACAAATCTATCTCTCTACCCCTCACCTCACCCCCTCAGTCTCCAATCGCATCACCAGCCTACTAAGTGACATATCGGACTTGATGTCACTCCACTTCCTCAAACTCAACCTTTCCAAAACTGAGCTCCTAGTATTCCCCCCAGCCCGTTGTCCCCCCCGACTTTTCCATCAAGATCAACAACACTAGCATCAGTCCCACCCCTCACGCCAGGGTACTAGGTGTAATCCTAGACTGAAATCTGTCCTTTCAGCCCCAGGTCCAATCGCTGACAAACTCATGTAGACTTCACCTCTGCAACATCTCCAAGATACGACTGTTCCTAACCTCGGAAACCACTAAGCAACTCATTCACTCCCTTATTATTTCACGCCTTGACTACTGTAACTCCCTCTTCACTGGCCTACCTCATCGCACGCTATCCCCACTCCAGTCCATCATGAATGCTGTTGACAGACTCATTCACCTTACTAACCGCTCTGTGTCTGCCACCCCTCTCTGCCAATCCCTCCACTGGCTTCCAATTGCCTAATGGATAAAATTCAAAACACTAACACTGACATATAAAGCTGTTCATAACACTGCCCCAAATTACATCAACGACCTTGTCTCTAAATACCACCCAAACAGTACTCTCCGCTCCTCGCAAGACCTCCTACTCTCTAGCTCCCTTGTCTCCTCCTCCCATGCTCGTCTCCAGGATTTCTCAAGGGCTTCAACCATCCTCTGGAACTCCCTACCCCAATCTATCAGACTATTGCCTAATCTGCTCACTTTTAGGCGCACTCTGAAAACCCATCTCTTCAGGGAAGCCTACTCCGACCCCAGCTAGTACTGGAATCCTCTACTCTTCCTACTACTCCATCCCCCACAGCTAATTACAATTTGTACCACTATCCTCTCCCTCCTAGATTGTAAGCTCCAAGGAGCAGGGCCCTCTAATCCCTCTTGTATTGAACTGTATTGTTACTGTACTGTCTCCCACCATAATGTTAAACGCTGAGCAAACTGTTTGCGCTATATAAGTCCTGTATATAAAAATAATAATAATAATAATAATAAAATGTTGAATAGAATAATTCATATTTTTACAAGTTTTTTGGAAAATGACAAAAAAAAAATTTACACAAAATTGTCATTTAAATTATTTATTGCTAACACATGACATGGATATATGTGTAATTATTCCCCAAAATACATTCTTCTACTTCTCCCGAGTATGGGGATACCACATTTGAGTGACTTTTTGGCAGTCTAGCCAAGTACAGGAACCCAAAATCCAATAAGCACCTTCAGGCTTTTAAAGGGCTTTATTTCCTCATTACACTTCCTGACTACCTATCACAGTTTCGGAGGCCCTGAAATGCCAGGATTGTACCTAACCCTCCCAAATGACCCCTTTTTAGAAAGTAGAAACCCCAAGGAATTTGATAAGAAGCATGGTGAGTATTTTGCAGATCTCGTTTGTTGCCACAACCTTTTGGAAAATAAATAAAGAAAACAAAAACATATTTTTTCTTTTCTTTTTTTAAATTTCAAAACCTTGTGAGAAAAAATGAGATCTGCAAAATACTCACCATGCCTCTTTTTAAATTTCTTGGGGTGTCTACTTTCCAAACAGAAATGTGAAAATATTTTCTTGGGCTCTCCCATCCCACACGGGAATCCGAGTATGCAGCCAGCATTTCTGATGGCTGACCATAGAGCTAATCATAGACCATAATGCCTCTATGGTCTAAGAGAACAGAAGATAGGAGCATTACATCATTTCTGTTTCATCAGATATAAATAGCACCATTTTAAAATTGGGAAAGCATCTGATCCTGGTGTGTTCAGATGCTTTAAAGGACAGAGGAGAGATCTAGAGTCTAATAGACCCCAGATTTCTCAGAAAAGTGTACCTGTCACTGCCTATTGCTATCACAATGGATACATTCCCTGTGAAAACAATAAAAGTGCTAAAAAAAATGAAAGGGACAGTGTAAAAAAAAAAAAAAAAAAAAAAGAAATAATAAAAAAAACACCCCCATCCCCGTGCTTGCGTGCAATGGCAAACGCAAGTGATGGTCCCTTGTCAGTATGTAAACAGAGATTGCACCATGCATGTGAGGTATCACCACGAATGTCAGATCAAAGGAAGTAATCCTAGCACTAGACTTCCTGTGTAAATCTAAAGTAGTGACCTGTAAAGCTTTTAAAGTGTCGCCTATTGATATTAAAGATTTACGTAGTTTGTCACTATTGCACGGATGTGCTTTTTAAAGCATGTCATGTTTGGTATCCATTTACTCGGCATAACATCATATTTTATATCTTATCAAACAATTGGGCAATATACCTTTTTTATTTTTCTTACAAAAGTGTTTGAAAAATCGCTGCTCTGTATGACATGACATTTTTTTGTTTAAAACCCACTGTTTTATTCTCTAGGGCCTCTCCTTTAAAAGAAAAAAAAAATAAAATATATATATATATATATATATATAATGTTCTGGGGTTCAAAGTAATTTTCTAGCAAAAAAAATGTTTTTTTATGTAATGTCAACAAAGGATAAAGTTTACCTTTCATAACATGTTACATGTTACACCCATATTCTGGGTGTAAAGTTTTATGAAATGACTGCCCCTGCCCCCGGATCCCCCATTTTGACAGCTAGGGAGGGATTTGCTCCCCCCACTAGCTGTCAAAATGTAAAAGAAAAAGCGGCCCATCACAGCCGCTTCACTCATTCACAGTTTTTTGTGAATGAACACCTTAGCGGCTGTTGGCTGTAGTTCATTGATTCTTCCTGTCAGTAAGTATTGGCTTTCCTGTACAAGGTACGATGAAGCAGATACACTGACAGGTCTGCAGGAGACCTGCATAGCATTAGTGATCTGCTGATTGCTGCTGCAATGCTTTCCAGGCTCCTACAAAAAAAATTATATCTACACATTTTGTTACCTGCAAAAAAATGTGCATTTATCATTTTTTGTTGAAAGGTGAACTTATCATTTAAGTAGATTCTGGAAGATATTTTAACTGTTGAACCAATTGTCCCAGAAATTTCAGCCCTACCATTCGCACGCTGCAGAAGATTATGTTTATCACTTATGATGAATGTATAAGCATAAACTGTGATGAGCAAGATGGTTTTGAAAATTGCACAATGCCTCTTTTTCTGAACAAATGCATCCATGTTTGGCCAGTCTACATAAATCATAAAATTCATAAATCATGATTGCCTGGTTTACAAAATTGCAGGATTCTTTGCAGTGCAGACAAATCTAAATGCAAACGTTCTGGGAAATCAAAAAAGTGATAAGTCGTCATTGCCAATTCTGATTCCATTGTCACTACTTGTATTGATTTGTGCTACTGCCATGCAGGTCTCTGTGGTATATTGTTTTACCAGCTAACAGAATTATACCATTGATTAATATTTTCCCAGAATGATTGACATATCGTTTATATTTAGCACAGATTTATAATCTTCATTCCAGTTAAAACCTCTATTATAATGTATTATGGTATGAAGCAGTAAAATTGCCATTCTAATGGATATACTGGCCTGATGACAAATGCCTATTTGAACATTTTATATTGTGATTTACTGATGTGTATGCATGTATACAACATATGGGAGTATCTGGAGGTGGTATACTGGAGGATGATTGGTTTGCGAATATGAACACTACATACTGGTTCTCAAAGCATTTTTACACTGTGTGCCGTATAATTAACTATAATCATCTTGAATTGTATACCGTTTAAAGAATTGTACACATCTACATAATAATAATATCCTTATAATAAATGAGTAGAAAAAGGTTCATGATTAGTTAATCTTATCTAATTATATATATACATATATATATATATATATACTCTCATGTAAAATATTTTTGCTTATTGGGGATATAAGAGTTAATCATGGGGTCCAATTAAATGGTTATATACAGTAAATGTTCTGTTTCTATTTTGATGAAAATCAATATTAAAAGAGATATATGGTAATCTACATTTGATACTTTTATGTTAAAGTGAACATTTGTAAAATAGGAAATTATTAATTAAGCTAGCTTCCGTCATTTTGGAAAGTTAGTTTCATCATGCACTTTTACTGACTGACTATCTCAACTAATTAGAACAGCAGAAGAGTGTTTGACTACAATATCTGCTGAACTGAAACCTTAACCTCCCTAGCGGTATGATTATGTCAGTATTTCTGTGCTCAAAGCGGTACATTTTTTGCATGGAAATATGTTGTTTTTTTATTGGCCTGTAATTCTTAGGAATAACTCACTGAAATCTGTCCAAACAAGAGTCTAGTAAACATCCCGGGTATGATAAAATTTAAAACACAAAATCATAAATTATAATATAATAAATAATCATAAAAAATAATAATATAATAATAATAAATTTAATTCAATAATGTAATTAACCAAAAATACTGAAAATTTAAATAGAACGCCAAGTTTGCACATCACTGAGCTCAGTCGCAAAATTGTTTTCAGTGTCTGATGACGAATTTCCCCACGAATCATTTTCACTCAATCCTGCAAGTGGTTCTAATTTGCTATCGCTGTTCTCTAGCTGGTCTAAAACCACTTTTGACCTAAAGGGATGCTTTTTGGATGCCATGGACGTTTCTCAGTTTCCAGGCAGAAAGAACAGTAAATATGCAGGCAGGGCACAGGACAAAGCACTCAGGACAAAATGTATGTGAAATGGTTTGATACAGTAATGTTATACTATGTGATTTTAGTGTATTTAGTGAATGTCACTTTTAAAATGTTTAAATTTCCCGCCGGTTCCGTCCCCGTACGTTCCGACGGTCGCAGGGAACACAACACGGAAGAGGGATGCAGGCATCGGCTGGAAGAGATGTCCGGGGATGCTGCAAGGGGGATATCACGGGAGCGAAGGACAAGGTAAGTGCTGGAGGGTAATCCTGAGCAACGCTGCAGGGTAATCCTGAGTGTAGCTCGGGGTTACCGTTTTTTGAAAGTTAACCCCAAGCTACACTCGGGAATACCGCTAGGGAGGTTAATTTCAGTTATTACATGGAAATTTATTGTATTGTCTATAACATCTACTGAAGGAACTCTGTTAAAGTTCTGGTGGATAAGTCATATTGAGAGGAAAACACTATTAAGTAGATACATGAAGGATAATGATCGAGGAAAATGTATAACTAGAGGTTACAACCTCTGATCCTTTGGTGACAAATGCTGTTTGTGGAGATTGCTCCACCATTGCTCTCCATCCTAACATGGATCTTCCGATCCAGCAGCTGCTACAGCCGTGAGGAGGCTGAGGAGAAAAAGCCAACCAGCAGCGCTGCAGGGAGGGGTACCAGTGGATTGGGGAGGTGGTGGGGCTCTGGAGTGGCAGGGGGATGTATTTGTAAAGCCCATTTGGCTCTACTGCAGCACCTGAAGCTGTGGAAGGACAGAGGAGAAGTCAGAAGTTGCAGTGTAGCCACAGGGGCTTGGCATTGTGTGGGGTATCAGTGCTGAGGAGGCAAATTGATGCTGCAGGGGTGAAGCAGCAGGGAAAGGGGACAAAAGAGTGAGGAGGCATTTCAGATGTCAACAACAGCTGTGGAAGGTGGCAGACACAGGGCAGAGAAGTGGTGGCAGGGGCAAACTGTTGGTTAATAGCTCTGCTCAGTGGCTTGTTAGCTAATAATCAGAGCTTTAAAGAAACATAAGTGTGCGCATACACATAGGATATTTAGATAATATTTATACCAGATAGCCGCCAGCACTAAAGGGTATGGGTAACAATCCCTGTTAACGTATTCACAAAGTGCAGCGCTTTCACAAATTATGTATTTGCCTATATATATATATATATATATATATATATATATACACACACAGAGATAGAGAGAAAGTGCACAATAAATATGAAGTGCTATTCAAGCAAACCGTGCAATGTGCAATCAATAAGGATCTCAAAGGCACGCTCCACTGGTACTGTGAGGATGCTGGATTAACCCTTAAGGTGTCCTACTACCCCTGCACTCAGATGTGACAGATTGTAGCCAATGCCTGTATACATCAAAGTTATGGTGAGTGCGCATCCATAAGAAGTGGTGGATGATTTTTAAAGACACATGCACAAATGCACTTTTGGCACAGGATTGTATCGTTTGAAGAAAGATTCCTGTTGAATTCTTGTTTATTTATACCCTTTGAAAACATATGATGATTATGCACTTTTTATCTCCACTTATTGCACAGATTGCACAATAGCACTTTAATATCAGATTGTGTACGCAATATTAACAATTTTACTTGAATTATCATATATTTATTGATTGATATCATATGGAGATTATGGACCTGTATTGATTGCACATTGCACGGTTTTGCTTGAATAGCACTTTATATTTATTGTGCGCTCTCTCTCTATATATATATACGTCTTTATGTAAATATATATATATTTACATAGTTTGTGAAAGTGCTGCACTTTTCAGATTTGTGAATAATAATCAGAGCTATCAGTTTCTTCAGCAGAGTTTGCATAGTTTTGCTATAAGCTCATTGTCACTTCATTAACCTTGAGTTTACAGCATAAAGAAGAATGCTAGGTCCATATGGAGTATGGACATCGAAAGCTGAAAGTGGTGTTGTATACAGAACTGACTTGGCAGCAAAAGGGTTAATGTGTACAAGGAATCCAGTAGGTAAGGCTGGTGTGCTTTCTAATTTGCAGCTCTTTGTATGTGAGCTTTTCTATGGGCAGTTTGAACTGTAACAAGGATGTCTGTAAATAATCTTCAGAATAATTGACAGCACTAAATTAGCTTTTAAACCCAATTTCTGCTTATTAAAAATATGAACATAAAATAAAAATAAACACTTGACACATGCTTATAGCTTAATCACAGGTTTAAAGTACAGACATCTAAAGTAACCCTTCTGAATGGGCTAACCTACAATACTTCCTGACAGTCCACTCCTTTTGCCCCACATAAATTATGATTGGCCCATCACTATGATGAGATGCATCATTGGGAAACAGGAATGTGTGAAAGGTGATGATGGGACAAGCTTTATCCTACTAGGAAGTTCTACAGAGTTATCAATCAGAGCCTAGAATTCAAGCTGGGTATGAGCACTGATAGTTGCTCTATGTGCCTGTAATTTATACTTCTCAGTAATTTTTGGTAGTGGGCTCTTATATTTATATAACCTGGGTGTCTAGTCTCTACAGGTTAATTATCTCATATTTATTGTTTTGTGTTGTATCTTAATATATATTTTTATTTATAATATTAAATATTTTCTAATAAGTAGGAACAAGAGTGTCCAAAATCTATTCCAGAACCTGTAAGCCTATGGTTATGGGTTATACTAATAGTAAAATATTAAATGTTAACAATGATGAAATTAATTATTTTAATATTATTTAAATTTAAGATACCTATACATTCATTCATATTTTATATCATAATTAAATGATACAAATCTCTGTTACAAAAAAAGAGATAAAAAAGAGCATTTCTTTTAGTTTTACTTTTAAAGACTTAGTGTTGAAGCAACATGTATTTGATGAAAATAAATCTAGATCAATAGTTCCATTGCGTGAGGCTACTAGAAAAAAATAATATATGAAAAATCAATTGCCCCTCAGCAATGCTATTTTTCCAATGTTCAACCTTTAAAATAAGACAGTAGGCAGTCAAAGCTAAACTTGACACCTCAAATGTGCTGGAGGAAGCTGTTTCATTTTTAATGTTTAACTTCAAATACTTTTTAGGTTTATGTAATTATGTTGTTCAATGGACACTGAAAATAAAATACAATGTGTTTACTTTAAATCAAAAACACCCTTTAAAAAAGACTATCTGTTCTGTGTATTTCATGTTTAGTGTTTAAAGAAAATAATATGTAAAGGGTGATATTTTTAAAATGAATGTGTTCATTGATTAGTTTGTGAGAGGTAGCAGACAAGCAGAAGCATCCACACACTTGAGGTGGATGGAGCAATCCTTCCACTGAACCTTTGTATTCTGAGACTTCCCCACTGTAAGAATACAATGATCAACACTGTCGGCCATAGCCTACAGCATTGATCGACCAGGAAAAACCTGCCAAGGTGGTTGTAAAGCTGTCAATCAGTAGACTTACTTTATTATTCAGGAGTGTGTTTAAATTTGCAGAGCAGGTGATGGGATTTAATGTGGAAGTGATTTTGCAGCCATCTACTTATTTTCACAGCCTGCCGAAGGTACCATCCTCCCACCCAACTGCCCCTGCCATGTATTCTGAGATCTGATGTCCCCCCTATGGACCTGAAACTGGCATGGCGGTTGGCATCAGATGAAATGGAGAGAGACCAGCACACATCCTTTGGCTGACTTCCCCTCTTGGGAATGAACATGGAGGCAATACATATTACACCATTTCTAGGTTTGGCTGTTACTTTCCCCAGCTTCTGTGGCCTGAGAAGAAGCTAAAGGACCATGATCTGTGCTCCATTAGCTTCAGTGTAAGGCAGGGAAGATAACAGGGGTCTAATAGGCCCCTAATGTTTTAATAAAAAGAACCTGTCTATTGCCCACTATTTTAGATGAATAAAGTTAATTGTAAAAAAAAAAGTTTTATTAATATATCAATATTAAAAAAAAACTTTTTTTAAGTCCACTACCCACACTTACACACACATAAAAACATATACACATGCAGCAGGTGCCCCTATGTATGAAAACATTGATTGTGCTGCACATTACATATCACCAGGAACATATAATAATTGTAGTGGATACCTCTAAGCTTATACAGTAAGTTGTAAAGACTTTTAAAAAAACACATATGGACCCCTATTTTGTCAAGGTCTTCCTGTAATGACTTTATAGCTTGTGTCAAGGTAATTTCCCTAACCTCCCTACTGAGATCTTTCCAACCTCCACATCATTAATAAACAAATTGAACAGCATTGGCCCCAAGACAAAACACGGGTCACAACACTTACAACCTAGATTATTCAGAGAATTTGTTGAATTTGTTGCTGGACCCATTCAACCAATTCATGTAACACATTTCCTATCCATGTACAGTACATATATATTCATCAATTCCAACAGGCCATATTTTATAGATTCAACATTTATTAGAAACAATATCAAATGCCTTAGCAAAATCTAGATAAACAATGTCCACTAGACTTCCTACATCTGATGTCTCACTTACTTCCTCATAGACTAATAACAGGTTGGTCTGACAAGAACAGTCTTTCCTAATTCAATGCTTGTTTTCACTTATAATACCTTCATCACAGACACATTTCGGTATAGTTTCTCTTACCATTTTCTCAAATATCTTACATACTAGTGATGTTAAGAGGACTGGTCTGAAGTTTCCTGGCCTACATTTTTATCCTTTTTTTAATTTGAGTCCCTGAAATCTTTTTTTAGGACCCTCCATCTTCCTCTAATGTTGTAATTTCTACCAGTTTTATTATGTGTACCATGACAGCTGGGTCTTCCCCAGTCCCACCCGAAATCTGTGAACCAAACCCACAATATGTTGAACCAGAGCACTCAGTAAACATCAAAATCTTCTGCGATCATGGTCTTTGTGACAGATTACCCTGTCCGGCTTTCTAATAAGCATGTCCCCTACCATCAGTATCTGCTTTTCTTTGCTTGCACACCTGTTCCCATCTGGAAAAGTCATTCCCCTGGATGCTAGAGGAGGTAGTCCACTCGAGCAATACTACTCCTGAACTGATTTTCCCAATATTATGCAGCTGGGCATATTTATTGGGATATATCAACTTAGCACTATCCTCTATAACCAGTTTCCCTATACCTCATCTACTAACTGTAACCCAGTTAACTACCTACCCATGACAGCATCTTCTCAATTTCTTCACCCTCCCATATACTGGCCCCATCTAGCATCTAGTATCTGATGGGTGAAGTCCAAACTCCAAGTTGTTAATGCTCTGCAGTGTTGCCAGTTGATTATTCAGTTCCAGGATCTGCGTTTCCAAACAACATATTGCATAGCAGTATTTGTTCTTAAAT
This sequence comes from Staurois parvus, assembly GCF_062004578.1. Lineage (NCBI taxonomy): Eukaryota > Metazoa > Chordata > Amphibia > Anura > Ranidae > Staurois > Staurois parvus. The sequence goes on from NW_028318324.1 coordinate 120,766, forward strand.
GGCTGTTCAAGGAACACATATATACAGCAGGATGTACTCTGAATCACATTACTAATCTGGGAAGACATGGTTAACTCTAGCTGTATGTGGATAATTTAAAATTTAAACCCTGGTACAATTTACAATGGTTCTGTAGGAATTCCCCCAGTTCTGTTATCCCATGGGGTGTGCTTATTGTATTAACTATACTTTTATTATGCTCTGCTACTCTACTGTATAATATGTTATGTTTGTCTGCACTAAAATTAACTATAGTGTAATTTTTTACTAAAAATGTAATGCACATGTGCCCTAATATCATGTCACAAAATATATGCAGTTCATAACATCATCATGCACACCACTGGCTGGGTGGTGGTGCTGTTTTTAATGAATATTACTACTGATCTTTGTGAGTACCTTCAATGTTTAGTAAACTTATTGGAATTGAGATAGTGGGCTGTGGTTTAGTGGTTCTTAGTGCTCATTACTACTAATTTCTTGAGGCCCTAAAATGCCAAGACAGGACAAATAACCCAATAAAGACTCCTTTTTTTGAAAATAGTCCAAAGCTTTTAGTAAGAGGTATGGTTGTTTTTTGAAGTTGTAATTTTTTGTCAAAGTTTTTTGTAAAATATGACAATTAAATAAAATTATTTTTTCTCCCACAAAGTTTTCAATTTATAGTTTTCAAAATGAATTTCAAACATACAAAACAAAATCGGTTCAACATGACAAATATGACGAAACAAAATTCTTCAATGATAGAATGCATCCAAATCGAAAAAGCCGGATGGAAAGTGGTTAAGGAAACCTGAACTGAAAGAAATAAAAAATATGCAGGTTTCCAATGCTGATTTTCTCTTGAAATTGCTAGTTTTCAGCTGCCTCTCTATGACTTTCAAGCATTCTGAGTCACCAACCCTGAATAATCATCCAGCCAGTAAAGGCAGGGTGAAATTAAATCTCCTGATTTTCCATGTTTGTTCAGGGTCAGTGATACAGAAATCATTGGAAGCATGTTTTTTTAAACAATATACAGCAAAAAGATTCATACACAGTTCTAATAAAACTTTATTAAACCAGAGGTTTGGTAATGCTGTATGGCCAATCTTCTAATTTACACAGTTTAATGTTTCTCATTTCAGTTTAGTTTTACTTAAATTATGAGAACTTAAATTGGCTTTGTTTATGTTTGACTTAAAGTGGTAACAATGTCAAATACTATCTATTCCTAAAGCCTAACTCCACTTTTGTTGAGAAAAAAATATTCCCCTATGGGTGACCTATATACAATACAAGGATTTTAACACACTTTGTTGCACATTCCTACCTTTTGTAATTCTGAAGAAGGAGCTGTTTGTTTGTTTGTTTGTGTCCATGTGCACAGTGAATCTAATGGGAGTGGTTCCTATATATCAATCAGCTGCTGCACATGCAGGGCTCTAATAAGGAAAATTGCTGGGTCTGCATTCCTTTAGATAGGATGTCCCTTCAGGAGAATCTCGCCAAAAATAACATATTTGTTGCAGGGGGTGTCTGAAATTTGACTTGTATCTGAGTGCAGACTTCTGGGAAAATCAGAGCGCCGATCACATAAGCAGGAAATGATGTTGCTGAGGGCGTTCTGTACACATTCTGTGTACAGAACACCTCCAAGTAGCCATATTGCATTGCATTTTACAGAAAATTACAGTGCTGCTGATTGAAAAGGAAGGGAAACTTTTAATAACATTCAATTACAATATACCTTGTGTTGCAATTGTATTTGCTATATTTTTTTTTATTTGCTATTGTTTTCCTACAAAAGTTGGGTTACCCTTTAAAATACTCCCTCTCCCTCATCCTACCTATTCTGACTACACTGTATAAAAAAGATCTTTGCATTTATCTTTTTTAATATTGTTCAGTCCAGATATGTTATTCCCCAACATCTGCTCTCCTGTGTAAGGGAACCCTCAATAACAGCTGTAAATTTCAGAGCCCTGTGTCATCCATAGGCTCCTATGGCCCAGCCATTCTCAGCACTCTCTTTTCTACCCTGGAGAGGCTGCTCACTAACACAAGGGAGTCAGAACTGCAGGATCATGTAATTGGACCAAATTAAAAAAAGGTAAGTACACAGATCTTTTGTAAACATGGCATGCAGGGTAGGTAGGAGGAGGGGGAAGAAATGTTTTTAAGAACAGTTAGAGTTAGGATTTTCTACCACTTTAAACATACTGTAAACTGAACCAATGCCAATAGTATAAATATTAAATTTCCATGCTTTAATAAAATAGTTTTAAAACAACACACTCCTGCTCTCTCTTGCTGCTTGTATGAAGATATTAATAGTCAATGATCATCAAATATCACTACAAAGATATTAAAGTCAGTTTTCAGTCATTTTCTGACAACTTGGAAACATCTGCTCTGTGTTTACATTAGCAGACTGGTAGGCTGCTAAGATTCTGGTACTAAAGAAAGACCTAATATTTCAGTGCCTCTGCAATGAAAGTCAAAGACTATTTTCCCCATGATGCCTACAATTACAGCAGTAAATGAGGGCGTGTTTCAAAATGTTTTACTGCTTGCTTAAAATATGTAAATACTTTAATGTATGGACATACAGGTAGGTTCCCTTTAACTGGTATTGCCTGTGTAAGAGGTGTAGAAAATAGACAGCCTCATAAAATTAAAATCCAAAGCCTAATACAGTAATCTATCTTTGTCAATAGAAGATACTAGTTATTGCATTTTTATTTTTTCACCACAAGATGGCAGAACTACATCCTGTTTATAATAGAAGGACACAGAGGGGGGAACTAAAAATCTATCACTTTGTTTCCGGCAGGACCGTGATTACAGTGAACATCCGGTCACATGCCATTAAGAGTTTCTGTGTTTATTACAGGTAAGCAGGAGGCTGTTTAACATGATAAATGGGACAAAACGACATAACATGTGCCCTGGTGGTCAGTAAATGCTGCTGCTACTATTATGCAATCAGACTACTGATTCAACATGATTGTGACTATATATTGCAGGTATGCAATTTGGTGCTAAGATACAGGGAATGTGATTTCTCTATTGTAATACGCTGTTGTTATGCAGAATAGGTTAATAGCATATCTGCAGAGGTCTAGATATTCAGTCGTGCAATTAAAGATGTTTATTAATGCATATGGAAATATGTATTAATGTATATGGAAATGTTTAGTAATGTATAGAGGACCGTGATTACAATAAACATCCGGTCACATGCCTTTAAGAGTTTTCTGTGTTTATTACAGCCGTTCATAATAAAGCACTTCTGGTTTCACCCGATCCATCCTTCGCACAGTGGAATTATTCACTGTATGTGCAACACCTGCTTAGTCTTTTTGGTCATTTGGTAACTTGGATCAATGTTTCTTACAAACCTGATAATATGTCAGCGGATATTTTCCCATTTCTGTTATTTGACATTTAAAAAGACAGTTTGACAGAACCACAAGGGGAGATGTTGGAAGCATTTAAGTGCATATCATGTCTTGTACTTAGCTCCTCTGCCCCTTCACTCATAAAACATTTTTCATTCATTTGAGTCATAAATGTATCTGAAATTTTTATGATTTAATTTCCATAAGGCATGCCATATTTTTGTGTAATATTACTTTCAGTTGATTATCCAAATTAACACATTGTTGTAACATTTTAAAGAATCCATGAATGATGCATTGTGTTCATCTAAACCCATAGATCTGTGAACAATCGTGCCTCATATTTAGTAATAAACTGCATCAATCAAATAGAACACTGAGACAAATGGTATTCCACTTCACAACAAAATACTCAGGAAAACAGTTGTAGGCAATTTCTTAATGTGTAATCCTCCAGGAATTTTAGCTTTTTAACTTATTTCTGAATACATAGACAACGTCAAACCTTAACATGAGAGTAAATATACTGGAATACTGGAAATATGTGTTCTTCTATTTCATACAATACAGAGTAATAGTGTCCTTATAATTACAATTATTACATTTCAAGCTCCTTTGGAAGCCAGGACTGTCATTAATTGTCTAATACTATCTATCAGTACTAAAATAAATACCGGTACTCTAAATATGGTTCAGATAAATACATAACTACCACCTTTAGGCTGAAGGGTTACTTTTTCTAAGGGCTGGCATTTATTTATTGTGTTTGATTTCCTTAAGAAAAAATTATTTCCACTGTTTTTACAGAAGCCCTTTTTTATATCAAGGGTATTTTAATGTTCCTGAAGGAAATAAACATGATAAAAAAAGCTAATAAATATCATAACACTTAAGAAATCTTTGATAAAAATCAACTTTTTTGGTAATTAGGCATACTTTTGGGTGCCGGAATGTGTATTGCTTTCCAAACTGCATTTGTTAGTGAATTTGCCATATGTATGCTGTACAGAGGAGTCCTTGGAACCTTTAGGGAGTAACCTAAGGGAGTAAACAGGACCAATTGGCCCTTTTATGTCAGATTTATATTTCTGTGGGACAAGGAAAGTATGCCACATTAAGTATGCCATGGTACCACAGTGATTTTAGGTCATGGTAAAAGGTGAGTGGTGAAATTGCATGGTTTATTGTGATATATCTTGTTACATCTCCCAGTACCAGCTTCCTTTGCAGCGGTCATCATTTGGTAATGTAACGGAAGCGTAGGCAGGACAGAACACACAAAGAAGATGGGGAAAACACAAAGCTTTATTGAACTCTGAAAGACACAGGACAGAACACACAAAGAAGATGGGGAAAACACAAAGCTTTATTGAACTCTGAAAGACACTCAATCAGAACAGTTCATGGCGCTCCGCGACATGCTGTTCGTAGGGACACCCACAGTAAGAGAGCTCACGGGGACTCAACGGGACTCCAGCTGTGGAGTCTGGCCTAGCACCGCTCCCACCCAGCTTTCCAGGGACATTGGTGTGCACAACAGGGACAGTTCAGGACATGGGTAGTCTGTGCGTGCAACAGACACAGTTCGGGACACGGGTAGTCTGTGCGCGCAACAGGGACAGTTCAGGACATGGGTAGTCTGTGCACACAGCGGGGACAGTTCAGAACACGGGTGGTCTGTGCACACAGCGGGGACAGTTCAGAACACGGGTGGTCGGTGCACACAGTGGGGACAGTTCAGAGCACGGGTGGTCGGTGCACACAGCGGGGACAGTTCAGAACACGGGTGGTTGGTGCACACAGCAGGCACAGTTAGGGACACAGGTGGTCAGTGTGCACAACAGGGACAGTTCAGGACACAGGTGGTCAGTGCGCACAACAGGGACAGTTCAGGACACTCACGGTAAGCGGCTTGCAGACCCTCAGCGGCAGGTGGCTCCAGACAGGGACAACCAGCAGTCAGCATTCCAGGGACAACCAGCGATCAGCAGACAGCAGCAGCTCCACGGGCACTCAGCAGCAGACAGCTTCCAGGGACACGCAGCCACGGACAGCGTGCAGGGTCCCTCAGCAGCAGCTCTCAGGGCACTCAGCAGCAGGCAGGGTGCAGGAGTGCTCAGTAGAGAGGCTTGCAGGGTCTGAGCTGCGGGGTCTGACCTTTGAGGAGAAGACTCATGCAGAGCTGTGGAGACTCTCAACCCTGGGGTATTGCAGAGGGCTACAGTCCTGACTTTTTGGGGGTCTGCAGAGTGCGCAGCGGGGATGGCTGGGGAGGCTCAGTCCCCCTCATCCGAGCCTCCCAGCATCTTTCCGGGAGCAAGATGATTCCAGCAGCATGGACAGGAACAAAGAGAGGAGGGCTGCTTCCTGTGCGAGTCTTTTTGAAAACCATGTGGGACGTGGCTAGGTTGCCTCGGCAACGGCCGGCCCAGCACTGTCCATGGAAGCTACACCTTCATCGGAATGTGCAAGGGGGAAGGGAGAGGCACTGGCAGTCCATGACAGGTAACATGACATATCAGAACTGCAAAATAAGTGAGTTCTGAAAAACGTCACTTTGCCATATGCCGTGATTGCTGGTCTGAAAGGCAAGCAGATAGCTATATAACATCAAGCTTTCATCACTGACTGAGGGTCCTCCTTTGAATTATGGCTGAATGGGGGAGCATGTCCGCTAATGGCCATCATCCTAACATATCATCTTAGAATTGGCCTGGAAGGCAAATGACCCCCCCCCCCACCACCACATCAGCTTAGTCTTCCCTATAGCATTTGCTATGGTTTTGTCTGGTTAAAAATAGGTTAAAAAAAATATTGGCATGTTTTAGTGTCAATAGATCTTTATTGAAATACAACGAATACAATACAACACATTCGGAAAAGAAGTCAAGAGAGCTATAGGCAAGCCATACAATAAGTATCATCATTTTTCAAATAATAAAGGATGCGTGGTATTAAAGAAACTGGTATGTCACAGGAGGGTATACGTTCTACACCAAGAAAGAGGGAGGGAGGGGGAATAAAGGGTGGTGGAGAACGTGTGTGTGTGTGTGTGGGGGGGGGTAATAGGGTAAGGTTATGATTGGAATTTTTTTGCAGACACTCCGATGCAGCAGTGTATGTGCATATTCTTAAATAAATAAGATCTTAAGAGTAGGACATTGAAAATCTAGGGTTGATTTAATAGAGGCAAATATGATGCAAAAGAACTTTCATTTTTTCACACTGTTTCCTTTTTATTTCCCTTTCCCATTGGAAGAATCCTTTGCAGGGGGAATTTTCTTTCAAATATATTTTATTAAGTTTTCAAATTGGAAGGATTTAGAAAACAATAGTAGGTGGAAAAACATTGTCGCTGATACATTCAGAATACATGGATAGTAATACACACCAACAATATATCTGGGAAACTAATACATGTGAGTATACCTAACTTGCATAGTTTATAGACAGGAAAAAAATAACAATCACAAGTAAATGTTGCAAGATAGCCTCTGCTTGTGGTTATCAGATCATAGTATTCCAAGAGAGTCGATGTTTATTACATAAGGCAGTATTCAGAAACAGCTTTGTAAGTATATGTCTGAGGAGCATTGGCAGCACATATGAAAAAGGTTAAAATAAACATACAGTATATAAACCAGAAAGAATAAGATAAAATCAGAAAAATATCAATGAATGTTATGGACCAGATCCTTTGTATCAGAAAATTGTCTAGAGGGGGATTAGATCTCCTTCCTGAATGTCCTCCATGCGTCCCAGTGTTCATAAAATCTAGTAAATGCTCCTTTGTAAGCCATAATTCGCTCTAAGTCATAAATTTTGGATACTTGTATAATAACCCCACTAGCATTCGGAGTCACATCTGGTTTCCATTTCCAAAGTAGAATAAGATGGGCTGAAAATAGTATATGCATTATAATGGGCCTTAAGAAAGTGTCAATATCTATGCTTAGATTAGCTTGTTTGAAGGTAGCATCAGCAATGACTCCGGTTATTTTTGCAATCAAGTTAAAGGTGGAGTTCCAATAACTATATAGGTGTGGGCAAGACCAGAGCATATAGTATAATGTGCCTACCTGGCCGCAACCCCTCCAACAGTAGTTAGAGCTGTGATTTTTAAATTTGGACAATGCATATGGTGTGTAATACCATCTCAGATGGAGTTTGTGCACCATTTCCCGATAGGTCAAGCTTATAGAATCCACCCAGGGGCGGACTGACAACTCATGGGGCCCCCGGGCAATAAGGGATCATGGGGCCCCTGTGCCCTTGCCCAAACTCAAAAAAGCCTATGAAAAAGGTACCAGGGGCATCTCATGGGGCCCCCTACTGACCCCGGGCCCTCGGGCAGTGCCCGAGTTTCCAAATGGTCAGTCCACCCCTGAATCCACCATGTTGATTTTGATGGCTTTTTGCCATTGTTGGCCAGTGATATTAGATTTTAGCTCTGCATCCTATTTGTACATAGGATTAGATTTGGTGAAGCAAAATTTAGAATGGAGTACATTATAAAAAAGAGAGATGTCCTTGTGTTTAGAAATGGGAGAGGTCCAGTACTGACAGGCTGGTTTTGATATCACAAAAACTGTAATGGAATTCCCTGCCTGGTAAGGCATATTGGGATGTCAATCCCTCAAAGGGGATGAGTATCATGTTGGGTTAGATCTGACACCTTATTCATCCCTCTATTTTAAGTGATATACAGTGATAAATCCTGTATTATTATATATCCCATATAAGGAATTTAAATGTTTCCAGTTGTAAGGCAATAGGCACCGACTGTTCAATCTGATTGCCAAATTTTAAGAAGTATTTCCAAGCTGTAAGGGTTGTAGAAATCATAGGGTGAGCATGATAGATGTTAAGTGGTTGTTGAAGGGCATTCGCTAATAGTAGAGAGTGTGGGCTACCCATGGTCATCTATTCTTGCTGAGCACCTAACCTGAGTTGCTATGTAGTAGTCGTGTAGATCAGGTAAGCCCATTCCCCCAATCTTCCTATTTTTCATCAACAGTGCATGGGCACATCTGGCTTTGCCATTGGTCCATAAAAATGTTGCTGGTGTTCTGGTCATGCATGTAAAAAAGGTGGGCGATACTGGTAAAGGGAGTGCTCTAAACACATAAAAAAATTATCTTAGATGCTGCCTGCCTGCCTACAATGTACTGCGAATGGGAGGGTGGCAAGCGGTTAATGTACCCAGGTTAATTGTACATTGTTTTTTTCAAGACAATTTAGGACTTTATTTAGTGGTAAATGTTAATTGATATACCGTTTTTTTAAATTATCAAATGAAATCTGGCCCAGAATAGTAAAAATATGTTTTTTTTCTTTAGCAGTATATTTCTTGCCATTATTATAACCCACCACCAAAGACCAACCCAAAATAAATATTCATACACCTGACAACAGAAAACATATCCAGTGCTTACTTCAGAGTCTCAGGATAAACATGTAAGGAATCTGAATAACTGGTGCTCTGGCCCTAAGTGTCCTCCAAATACCCAAACAAAATATAGATAGATGAGAAGAGATGGCAACTCGCATATCAATATCAAAGTCTTTATTTACTGTAGCTAAAAATAGTGACAATGAAATCAGCTGTTAGCATATTGATGGTGAGTTGCCAGCTCTTCTCATCTATCAGTACTCCTGACAATTGCAGCAATACCACATTTGTGCACATTATTTGTTGTTTGTACCCATATAATAGTCCAAAAACAATAGTACACATCTTGTTTTTTTATCCTATCTAAAACACATTGATATTTAAGTTCTTTTTTTTAAATCCTAAATAAAACACTCTGAAACTGACATTTGACCCTGACCCTAACTTTTTGAACGTGACCTTAACCCTAACCCTGATACTAAAATAAAGTCAGCGCTCAGTTATAATAATTAGCTGCTAGCAAAAAGTGTATACACAAAAACACCAAAATGATAAATAATAATAGTTTGCAGCGCTTAAAAATATATATTGATAAAAATATAAATGAAAATAAACCACAACAGCTGTGACAATTAAGTGAATCAAAAGGAGTGAACAGTCCAAATATTATCACAACAATTCAAGGACAATCTTCTCCTCTGTGATTTATCTTCATATGTTGGCATTAGTGATATTTGACCTCCACCTTAGTTTAAATGCACACTCACCATATCCAATTGCTGTCTAAATAAATAGAACAGCAAATGCGCTTTTGTAGACAATGAAGCTCTTCTTCAAGAAAAATACTCCAGGTGAACCAATAACTCTTCAAACACTCTCTTAGCCCGTGGAAATCACAGAAGACCATCGACAATAAAAAAAAGTCTTATAGTGTAATAGTTTATTTTAAAATTCACAGCCACAAAACATAATGGAAATGTGTATAAATATCCAGCATAATTAAATTTCACTTACATGTTCAGCCGCCAGGCTCTGCAAGAGAATGGCGGCAGGACCTCTGGCATATCACAAAGCAATCTTTCTCTACAACTGTTTCACGCAAACGCACATCATCAGGAGAAAAGACAAAAGAGTGCAACTCTCTCATCTTAAATAGTCCATCTGCAATCTGTGTAATTTGCATTCAAGTGTTACCTCCTGGATCGACGCCATCCTAATGACATCACTTCCGGGAGACCAAGAATGCATCAAAAACAACGTCCGGTTTGGGTGACATCTTAATGACGTCATATCTGGTCCAGAGCTATATTAATGAAGACCAGAAATACACACCACAAATTTCAGACAGATGTGCATGCAGATACATATATAAAGAGAAAAATTATTGCCAGATGAACTATTTAGTACAAAATACGGGCATATGAAAAAACAAAGAGTAATGCAAATAAATGTATTATAAAAACATATTGAACCTCAGAAAATTAAACTAGATGAATAATAAATAAAATCAAATGGAATAAAATAATTAACTGATATCTACAATATGAATGCATTAACATCCCAGTCAATATTCAGCCCCCTAGGGGAAAAAGATTGTAATTTATAAATCCATTTAATTTCTAACTTAGAGACCTCTTGCAGTTGATAACAACCTTTGCAGTTGATGACAACCTTTCCAATGTGGATTAAGTCTATCTATTGCTACAAATTTCAAACCCTTCAGGTCTCTATTATGACATGTACGGAAATGAGCTGAGAGACTATGATTTTTAAAGCCTTTTTTAATGTTGTAAACGTGCTCTCTTAATCTGTCTTTTAACCTTCTAGTGGTTCTTCCCACATATTGTTGGTGGCAAGGACATTCTAACAGATAAACAACATACCTGGTTTCACAAGAAATTAATTTATCAAACTGGTATTGTTTTTTAGTGATGTATGAGGAGAAATTCAAAATTATTTTATTCCTCTTACCATCCAGTTTACATATGACACACTTGTTGCAAGGATAAAATCCTAATAATTCCTTAAAAAAATGAATTTTTTGGGAGGGTTAATGATGTTGGGAGCTAGACGATCTCACAGATTCAGCTCCCTCCTAAAAACAATTTCTAGTCTGTCTGGTAACACTTTATTTAAAAACAAGATCTGCTTGTAATATACTCAATTTTTTTGCATGATTTTTCTAATTTGTGAATATTGGATTGACAAATTGGTGATCAAAGGACAAAAAGGTTTAAAAGCACCTCTATTTCTTGTATTAGGGACCAATAATGAACCTCTATCAATATCAGCAACTTCCTGAATGGTCTGATTTAGGATATCTGGATTTTAACCCTTCTCTAGAAACCTCTTCTTTAATGTTAAGAACTGTTGTACAAAATCATCATAATTATTGCAATTACATCTCTTGCTCAAAAACTGTCCTTTTGTGACATTCTTGAGCCACAACGGATGGTGACAGATATTTAAGGGGATATAGCTATTCCTGTCTGAACTTTAAAAAAAAGATTTAGTGTATATTTCACCACTGGCTATCTTCAAATTCAGATCCAAAAAATGTATTCTGATTTACTATAAGTATATGTATCGTCTATATTATGATTATTGTCATTCAGATAGGACATATATTCCTTTAGAGAGATTTCATCACCTCTCCATAAAATTAAAATATCGTCTATAGATCTATTATACAAGAGTAGATTTTCATGCATGTTGGTATAAATGTCATTTAATTCCCACCTGGACATAAAAAGATTAGCCAAACGAGGGGAGAACTTAGCGCCCATAGCTACATCTTTATTTTGTATATTAAAAATGGTCCGTTGAACCAGCAAAAATTGTGTGACATGGCAAAGTCTAATAAATTCTGAAAGAAATCCATTTGTAAAGAGGTTAGTTCACTTTTTGGTAAAAAATATTGAGCTGCCACCTGGCCATCCTCATGCTTAATATTAGTGTGACGATCGCCGCATCAGACCTCAGCCCTTCTCACCAAACTCGTGACCAAAGGACTAGCCAATCTAAAACTGCTCTGTCACGTGCGTAACAATGCCATGCCCAGCTGTACCCTGCACAAAGATTTTGCAGCTAATGGACCACAACCTGTGTACCTGCATCCTGAGAGCGATTGTTACTGGGTCAGGTTAATTACGCAATTAACCCTTCGCAATGCTACCACCACCTTTTTATATACAAAAAGAGGAAATTCGGCAATATCAGCAATAACACTGATGTTTGCATAAGCGTCAAAATGATGCCTTATCTCCCAAAGTTAGTTCCGATGTTAAAAGGGAGAATCTTCAACTTCAACTCAGCTCAGCTTAACTTAGCTCCAAGCATAACAGCCTTTTCTAGGAACTCAGCAGGATGTCTCCTTAAAGCAGAGAACCAATCGCCTCATTTGGGGAGGGCTGTTGTAGGCAGGCAGCTCAGGCTATGACCAAATCCCTCACAAATTATACTATAGTCAATAACATTTCCTAGGTATATGTAACATCCTATCCACTAGTAGATTAATATGCAGACATCTGCTGAACGTCTAGATATGAAATATAACATACCTGGGGGGATGGTTGAGGAGATATCATTTTCTGCTCTCCTATAGATGTCAGATAGGGTATGTAATATATCAGACGACTTGTATTAAAGTGACCGGTCTAAATATATGCCTGGTTTTTATGTAAGTCTTTCATAATCCAAGATATGTAATCATAGGGGAAAATGGATAATGAATGTGGTGTCTGGTTTACGGTTTATCTGGAATGTCTTTGAGCTCAGTGAAGGACTTGGTTTATGGCTTTACGATATCCCAGATTGAGAAGTTAACAGACATCCAGGCACCAGCTCGGTTGGAATTTTATAGCCCTAGAGCTCTCCCGCTGAGCCTTGACTTGCCTGTGACCTCTGCCTTATCCAGAGTCACTCAACAGAGAGGGAGGGGGGATGTGGAGGAGCTGATTTGGGAGTAGAAAATAATAGAAAATGGAGGCCTTTGCCAAAATGGAGGTTCGCATCCATCTCTGTGTGCCCGATTGCCACAATTAGAATAGACGGAAGTCACATCTGCTGTAACTAAATATGTCTGATCATCTATTACAATATTTATAAGCTCATTAAGTACTTGTTGAGTATCAATTACTAGTGCTTGAATACATCTATATATTATCCTATTCTAAATGTCAAGGATCCAATACCACTGATAATAGGTCTTCCAAGTGGATCTTTGTGAATTTTAGGAAGACAATATATGATTAGAATGCTGGGTGCTTTGGGAACTAAATAATCATGTTCCTTTTTATTTAAAATCCCTAGATGATAACCGCTTTTAACAATCTTAAGTATTTTTTTTATATTCCTTGGTAGGATCTTTACTCAATGGGACATAAGTGGACCAATCATTAAGGATGTCTTGCATTTTATCTATATATTTGGTTTTGTCCACCAAGACTATCCATCCCCTTTATCTGCCAGCCTAATAATTAAATTGTGTCTGTTCAAAGGTTTTTTCATACCTGCTCTCTATCGTCTTACAGGTTTCTAATATTAAGATTCTCCAAATCCTGAACAACAAGATCTTTTAATACATTAATATAATAATTCCCATTACTAGGAGGATTACATAGAGAGGCATTTCTTAGAAAGGTATGATGATATACCTGTTTATTATTCAAACTAAAAGGGTTCTGGAGAAAATGTTTTTCATACTGATTTGATGAGTGAATCTTTGTATATCCATGAATGTTTGGAATTTATTCAATTGGCTTTTAGGGGCAAATTTTCAAAATTTGCTCAACATCATATCTTCTTCAGGACACAGAGATGTTGAGCTCAAGTTGAAAATCCCTGAATTCCCCTTCACATAAGTCTTTTTTGGGGGTCTATTGGTTAGTCGTCCTTCTCGTCTTCCTCTTGTCAGGGCTCCCGGGTATGACCAGAGGTGTGTGACTGACGCAGGGAAACGCAGACTTCAGATATGTTATAAACAATGTAATTTATTAACACTAACCATACAAACATAAATGCAGTGCAATACTAAAACATAACACAGTGCAAACAAACCAACCAACCAACCACCCACAGATAACAGTACATACAATGCAAGCGTCGTCAGGCAGGCCGGGTCAATATCAGTCGGGCAGGTAGGTACAGGGGGAGCAAGCGGAGAATGGTCGGGGTCACAGGCCAGGTTCAGCAGGTAGCGGGCAGCGTGGTACAGAGGGTCAGGCAGAGGAGAATGGTCAGACAAGCCAGGGATCAGAGCAGGGTCAGCAGAGAATCAGACAGGAACAGAGAGCAGGAACATGATACAGGGCCCAAGAGAAACACAACACCAAGGCAGAGTCTGCAGGTCTGAATGTCCCTTAAATACACCAGTATAATTAGTTCCAGGTGTTTGACTGGCTGCAAGGTTGAGTCTCTGATTGCTGGGAGCACCCGCTGGCCAGCCCTGGTACTGCAGCTCATAAGGCAGCTGAGTCCCACTATTGCTGGCCAGTCCATTCCTGACACCCCTTCTGGTTTTATGCTTCTTTTTCTGTTTCTGTTGTAATTTGGTCCTAAAAAACAATTTTGGCTCAATGGGTTTGTAGAATGATATGAAGTAGAGGGTTGAGGCTCGTATGTTTGATTGTCACATGAGCCCCTTTCCTCTTCATAATCATATTGTTCTTGAGGGCACCTGTCACGATCAGGGGTCAAGCTCAAAGACCTGTTGCTATAGCAATGGAAAAGCTTACCTGAAACCAGCAGGATAGATACACAGGCAGGTCACCGTGGCGGAGGAGTGGGATCAGCCGAGGTGCGGAGTCTAAGTACCAACCGGTGTTCACCAGAGCTCCTAATGGTGGAGATGGATTTGGCTGCATGTTGGCACCAGGTCGCGGCTCTCGGGATCACCCCACCAGGAGGTGAGCAAGTGGAGGTCTGGTAGCATATGAACAGATAAGGACCAAACGGAAGCATGGTCAGTAAACAAGCCAAGGTCGGTAAGGAGCAATTGCAGGTTGGGATCAGGCAGAAGTGCGGTCGAGAACAAGCCAAGGGTCAATAATGAGTGTAGCAAAATATGGATAACAGCAGAGATGATAAGGAGCACAATATTGGCTGGAGAGCACAATAATCTGGCAAACAGGAAGTGCAGAGACATGGTTTATATCAGGAAGTTCATGGGAGGAGCAAGAGGTTCAAGGCTCATGATAAACAAGGTCAAGGTAGGATCATCCAAATAATTGTCAAAGGAGCTGTCCAGCATTCCAGGTGGCTCGCAAGAAGAAACATTGCCACTTGCCGCAGAAGGCCCAGGCTCTGACAGCCCCATCCAACTTTTTTAGGGCCCCTCTACCCGTAGTGCCGTGATTTGGGACTTGGGATTCCTTTGGTGTTGATAATGAATAAATCCATCTCTTTGCGGTCCATTAAAGTTACCACATCGATTACCTCTACCCTTCGGGCATCCTCTGAATGATTGATAGTGGTTTCTGTATCCTCCCCTAGGGGGTCCTCCTCAATTTTGTGGGTGTCAATTAATATATCTGTCTCCTACCTAAACATCAGTAAAAGTATTTAATAGTTCAAATCTATTATAAAGAGGAACATCTTCAGAATAAGGTCTAGTAGTGCCGCAATGATCACTACTATCAGAATTTGATCGCATTGGAGGTTTAGACCAATGTGCTTTTTTATTATTTTTAGAGGATTTAGGTACCTTATACCACCCTCCATTAGGAGTCCTGTCAGCTGTTTGTGACATCCTGGCAGTATCATGATGTCCTTTTTCTCCTCCAACATGGTTGTCAAAGGTCCCTGTTCATTGGCACTAATATCTTTAGTCTCAAATTGCTTTTTGAACACCCTAGACTTCTTATCTTTCAGATCCCTCATATATTTCTTTTTCTTCTTATATTTTTGTTCTTCCTCTATTTTATCCAAAAGTTTTCTCAATCTTTCTGATTTTCTTTTGTAATCTTCCTTATCTTTAAAGGTGACCAGTTTTTCTTTGGTTTTATTGATCTCAGTGTCTAAAGACAGTAATTTTTTCTTTTTCTTCAAAATCAAGAATTTAAGTAAATCAATACCAGCATTATGAAAAAATTGATACCATTCTTTGTCCTCTTTCCACTCATCTAGTTCCGGGGTTACATCCCACCTAAGAGAGCGAGGGACTATATTTTCTGCAACAATGTTCCAATAAAGAAACATCCCACATAGTCTGAACTTCTGTGGTCATTATGTTTTTCAAATGAACAAAGATACCTTGTATCCAGGGGTGGACTGACCATTTGGAAACTCGGTCACTGCCCGAGGGCCCAGGGTCAGTAGGGGGCCCTATGAGATGCATGCAAAAAAAGGGGGTTTGTGAAAAGAGATTCACAGAAAAAGCGGCTACATTATGAACAGAATGTGACACTCAGAAAAATTTCCAAAAATTATGCTTTATTATACATATAAATATGGCATGTGGGCAATCGCCCTGGTTTACCATCACCTCAGTATGAGACAATACACACAGACCTAAAACCATATAAAATGACACCAAGACCGGTCTGAATACATGTGCAACAGAGAAAATGACTACAAGAGTCTAAAGTCCCTGTAGCACAGACGCATAGGTGAACACTTCCCAAAGGAGGTGTATCCAAAAATTATACCATAGGTATACCATAAAACATGTTGTAATAATGTAGACTAAGCTACTACCAAAATGGTTATATCCCAACCAGGGAATTTCAAAAAATTATACTATGGATATAGGTATCACATGTATGCAATGCAGCAAGCACAGTATGCGTAAAAAAGAGAAAAGCATGCCTCTAGGCCTATACGAAAGAAGACATAATATCATATATATGATGCAGTACATTCCTATGCCGGCACAAGTGGTTGGGGCCCATTCATCTGTAATATAAACAGCTGTTTTCTAGGGCTCTTGAATGAGAATATGCCCCATTTATTCCCAGGATGGAAGAAAAGATGCAAAAAGCAGCACACTGCTTGAAATGGTTTCTTCACCACTACATGTGGACTACACACCACTTTCTGTAAGAAAAACAAGACACATCCCAATAGATCTTCTGCCTGTTGGAATATACGTGGTATATCTTGTTTCCTATATAAAGCACCATGATGTCCCCATCCTGTAGTAAAACAAACAATATGTGGAAAGTCACTGAAAGAGCTTACACTCTATATAGGATATATAGGTCATGTAGATCACACTGGGCCATATATCTAATGTCCTGTAACAGTCCACTCACCACCTGTGCAATGGATAATAGGAAAGGAAAGAATGTCCTTCATAGGTACTGCCATACAAGGCCAGAGAGGCCAAGGAACCACCGCTGACATCCGCCGATATACCGCGGGTTCCAGCCCCTTCTTGGCGCCTGTGCTGCTTAGGCTTGCCTCATGGCATGTGAAGATGGCTTCCTCCTTGTAGGTCAGCGTGCGTTCCACCTAATGCGCATGACCGGAAGTGACGTATCTGACGTATGACATATGAAATTTTTCTGAGTGTCACATTCTGTTCATAATGTAGCCGCTTTTTCTGCGAATCTCTTTTCACAAACCCCCTTTTTTTGCATGCCTCTTTTGGCTACTGAATGGAAACCATATATTGGGTGATACGATAATTTATTCTACAACCTCTTAATAACTATCTTTAGCATATGGCCCTATGAGATGCCCCTGGTACCTTTTTCATAGGCTTTTTTGAGTTTGGGCAAGGACACAGGGGCCCCATTATCCCTTATTGCCCGGGGGCCCCATGAGTTGTCAGTCCGCCCCTGCTTGTATCTCTTCAAAGTTATCATCAACAATGAACACATCCTCAGTATTGATTCTACGTTTAGTTCTAGTTTCAAAAATATCCATAATGTGTATAATAAAGCAAATGTCAAAATATAAATACGTGTAAGTGTGTACAAGTGTAAATAATAAATACCAAGCTGCTATAACAAATGTGGATCAAATAAGACAATAAAATAACAAAGTCAGCGCTCAGTGATAATAATTAGCTGCTAGCAAAAAGTGTATACACAAAAAAACACCAAAATGATACAAGAATAATAGTTTGCAGCGCTTAAAAATATATATTGATAAAAATATAAAATGAAAATAAACCACAACACCTATGACAATTAAGTGAATCAAAAGGAGTGAACAGTCCAAATCTTATCACAACATTTCAAGGACAATCTGCTCCTCTGTGATTTATCTTCATATGTTGGCATTAGTGATATTTGACCTCCACCTTTGTTTAAATGCACACTCACCAGATCCAATTGCTGTCTAAATAAATAGAACAGCAATAAAATAATAAATGTAAAATATAAATGTATTTTTATTACTCTTTTTTCATATGCCCATATTTTGTACTAAATAGTTCATCTGGCAATAATTTTTCTCTTTATATATGTATCTACATGCACATCTGTCTGAAATTTGTGGTGTGTATTTCTGGTCTTCATTAATATGGCTCCGGACCAAATATGATGTCATTAAGATGGCACTCATACCGGACGTTGTTTTTGATGCATTCTATGTCCCCCGGAGTGATGTCATTAAGATGGCGCCAATCCAGGAAGTGACACGAATACAAATTACACAGATTGCAGATGGACTATTTAAGATGAGAGAGTTGCACTCTTTTGTCTGCTCCTGATGATGCATGTTTCCATGAAACAGCTGTAGAGAAAGATTGCTTTGTGATATGCCAGAGTTCCTGCCGCCATTCTCTTGCAGAGTCTGGCGGCTGAACATGTAAGTGAAATTTTGGATATTTATACACATTTCCATTATGTTTTGTGGCTGTCAATATTAAAATAAACTACTACAATATAAGACTTTTTTATTGTCGATGGTCTTCTGTGATTTCCACGGGCTAAGAGAGTGTTTGAAGAGTTATTGGTTCACCTGGAGTATTTTTTCTTGAAGAAGAGCTTCATTGTCTACAAAAGCGCATTTGCTGTTCTATTTGTTTAGACAGCAATTGGATCTGGTGAGTGTGCATTTAAACTAAGGTGGAAGTCAAACATCACTAATGCCAACATATGAAGATAAATCACAGAGAAGAAGATTGTCCTTGAATTGTTGTGATAATATTTGGACTGTTCACTCCTTTTGATTCACTTAATTGCCACGGGTGTTGTGGTTTATTTTCATTCATATTTTTATTCATATATATTTTTAAGCGCTGCAAACTATTATTATACTAACCCTGATACTGACCTTGACACTGACCTAGATCTAGCTATTTTATCCTTTTTTTTTTCCCACCAACTTTTTGTTTACATATTCCTGCTTTATAAAAGATATGCTGTATCATTTGCTCCATCGTGTGATTGAGAGCCGGCCATCCCCACTCGTGATCATTAGAATGATTCCCAGGGCTGTCGGTGGCAGCCTGGTCTCCAACTTGGGATCGCACTGTGCAGTTCACTCCTAGAACAAATACAGGTATGCACATGTCCAATTCCACAGAAAAAGACCCATCTCTTTGAGGGCACATATTTTTGTATGCTCACTGGGAATGGAGCAATTTTGTGCAGAGGTACTAACAATTATGTCATAATAAACCTTACTAAACATTCTGTATCAGCCACCCCTCTCTGCCATTCCCTCCACTGGCTTTCCGTTGCCCAACGGATAAAATTCAAAACACTAACAATAACGTATAAAGCCATTTATAACTCTGCCCCAAATTACATCAATGATCTTGTCTCTAAATATCACCCAAACCGTACTTTCCGCTCCTCGCAGGACCTCCTACTCTCTAGCTCCCTTGTCTCCTCCTCCCATGCTCGTCTCCAGAGCTTCCCCCATCCTCTGGAACTCTCTACCCCAATTTATCAGGACTATCGCCTACTCTGCTCACTTTTAGGTGATCTCTGAAAACCTCTCTCTTCAGGGAAGCCTATCCTGCCCTCAGCTAATACTGGAATCTTCTACTCTTCCAACCAGTCCATCCCCCACAGTTATTACTTTTTGTACCACTAGCCCCTCCCGCCTAGATTGTAAGCTCCAAGGAGCAGGGCCCTCAAATCCCTCTTGTATTGAACTGTATTGTTGCTGTATTGTCTCCCGTTATATTGTAAAGCGCTGAGCAAACTGTTGGCACTATATAAATCCTGTATAATAGTAATAATAAAAAGCACTGACACTGTACTAATCTCACTGGGCTGGTAGGAGTTAACATCTGGGGTGATCAAAGGGTTAACTATGTGCTCTTTTACTATGTATGCTTTACTGTGTAAACACACTGCTTTGTATTGATCTGCTATGCAGAGCAATACAAAGCAGTGTGCTGGTGCTGACATGGGAGAGATCTGTATTGTTTACATACAGACCTCTCCTCTGTCACTGTTTCTTGGTGATCAACAGCTGAAGCCGCCAATGGCGGTGTGAATAGGGTGGCACGTGTGGGCCCCCTTCCCAGAAATACATAATTACGTATATATACACACGTGATTTTGGGCAGCTCTGCTGCCCTGTAGCAGTACTTCTGCTATAGGGCGGTCGGGAAGTGGTTAATTTAGACATACTTTATGCTAAAAATATTATTCTTTACAACAAATTGATAGAGAATGTTTTAATTAAAGCTAAGAATAAAGTACCAAATGAAAATACTGTTTTAGGTATGGCATTAACCCTTTTATACAATGTTCAGGGCTATATGTGTCATTCTGGGTGGACTTACCACACAAATCGGGGTGCAAGACCGCTGTATCATGATCACTTTGCCTAATTACAGCAATCACAGTAAATAATAGTAAGCAGTGGCTGTCATTCAGGACTCCACTGTTTACTACAGTGATATTTGGATTGAATACAGCTTAACAGTGCCAGAAATGATTTTATGCAACCATCATGGCTGTATAAGCAATTAGAGTGTAAAAAAAACAGACCACTCCCCCCAGAGCAGCAAAGTGTCATTATGGTGATACTGCACCACTCTAGTGACAGCATATAAAAAAAAAATATATACATATATTTTTTTCTACAAACTGTCACTAGAAGAAGTGCAGTGTCACTATGGTGACGTTGTACTGCTGTAGTGGCCAGTGTGTCTGATCACTGCCACAGCAGTACAATGTCACCAGACCAGTGCTGCCAGTCAGTGTTCCCAATCACCACCACACCAGTGTACTGAATCACCGCAGCCCATTCACCGTATTCCTATTAACTTGCACACTAATCACAGTGTCCCTGACCACTGCCAAACCAGTCATATTGTCCATAATCACCATCACAGCAGTCAAGGTGTCCCTGTTCACTGCCACACCAGTCCCAGTTTCCCAGATCACCACCAGAACAGTCATAGTGTGACCAAAAGGACTTGTTCACATGTGTGATGCTCTCTGAAGAGCCATCCATGTTCAGATGTCACTTTAGAGAGCATTTAACGGGCAGTGAGAAGGTTCCTCACCACCCGATGTTCCTTATTACTGCCACACCAGTTTCAATGTGACCAGACCGATGTAAGCTAGCAACAGTGTCCTTGATTCTTGCCACACCAGTTTCAGTGTCACCAGACCAGTGTAAGTCAACAGAAGTGTTCTTAATTGCTTCCAAAGCAGTCCAGTGTCACCAGACCAGTGTAAGCCAGCAACAGTGTTCCTGTTCACCAATACACAAGTCCCACTGTCGGCTGAATAGTGAAACCAGCAAGTAATGGTATTCTTGACCTCACCACACTAGTGCAATGTTGCCTCTGCTTACCACCTGTACTAACCCTGACCTGTTTATTGACCACATTTTCTTCTGCTGCCTGGACTGCTCATGTGCCCATTTGATGACCATGTCTCTTCCTTCTACCTGAACTGACCCATCTGCATGTCTGACTGACTATGTTCCTGACAGACACCAGCACCAGCAATCCCCTTCAAACAACTGCACTCCTGGAACCACAGGAACTCTTTTGTTCGTCCTTTCTTCAGCCTCCTGTACGTCTTCGCCAGTGAACATGGCACTCCTGGAGCCAGCCATGAACCAGTAGGCTAGACTTGCTTGGCTTATAGGAACTGGGACTGTTACAGTATAATTGACACTACACTAAGCTACAGTGCCTTGAAAAAGTATTCATACACCTTGAAATGTTCCACATTTTGTCATGTTACAACAAAAAAACGTAAATGTATTTAATTGGGATTTTATGTGATAGACCAACACAAACTGGTAAATAAATGTAAAGTGGAATGGAAGTGATTCATTTTCAAAAAAATTTTTTACAAATTTTTTTTACAAATAAATATCTGAAAAGTGCGGTGTGCATTTGAATTCATCCCCCTTTACTCTGATACACCTAACTAAAATCTAGTCAAACCAATTGCCTTCAGAAGTCATCTAATTAGTAAATAGAGTCCACCTGTGTGTAATTTAATCTCAGTAAAAATACAGCTGTTCTGTGAAGTCCTCAGAGATTTGTTAACCACTTCAAGACCGGACACTTTTACCCTCTTCCTGACCAGGGTAATTTTCAGCTTTCAGCACTATCACGCTTTGAATGACAATTACGCGGTCATGCAACGCTGTACCCAAATGAATTTTTTACCATTTTTTTTAAACAGATAAAGCTTTATTTTGGTGGTATTTATTCACCGCTGGGATTTTTATTTTTTTTGCTATGTAAATGAAAAAGTCCAAAAATTTTGAAAAAAGTGTTTTTTTTATAAAATTTTGCAAATAAATAATATTTCATCATAAATCTTTGCCAAAATTTATTCCGTTATCTTTTTAGTAAAAAAAAAAAAAATCCAAATTAGTTTATAACAAAAATTATAATTTTTAAACATTTTTTTTTACATTTTTATTTTATTTTTTTATATTATTATTATTATTTTTTTTTTTACATACTGTCACCCTAGCAGTACAGTGTCACCATGGTGACACTGTACTACTTGTGGGGGATGATGAAGATTTTTTTTTTTTTTTTACACATTGCTTTTACACCCATATAGGATGTAAAAGCAATCATTTCTCTTTCTCTCTGTGTGCATTCATGCACTCATTGAGAAGTACTGACTGAGCTGTGATTGGTCACAGCTTGTCACATGGTGCAAGCCTGTTGTAAATAGGCTTGTACCATGTGACCTCTGTGATCATTCACAGATTTCACACGTAGTAAGCAATGATGTCACAAGTGACATCTTGCTTACTACTTTGCATGTGATCACTGATTGGCCAATCAGTGATCACATGATCGGGACCTCGTACAGAGGTCCAGTCCGACGATCGGTGTTTCACTGTGTCCGGAGGACACAGCGGGCACCGGATCGCGGTGCTGTGCGCTCCCAGGGAGCGCGCACAAGCAGGGTGCGGGGAGGCCGTTTATAAATGGCCACCCGACCCTGCAGTGCCACCGTCTGGCCGTTTATATGCAACGGCCGGTCGGGAAGTGGTTAAAGAACATTAGTGAACAAACAGTATCATAGAGTGTCAGAGGATCAACCAAAAAAAGATGGGCACTGTTACCAATACCCAGCAGGTTGCACGCTCCTGTGTGGGTATGCGAATGCGCAAATCAGCGGGTGTGAATGCACAGTGGTACACACAAGACATGATAGTTTCTGGCATCCATTTGCCTTTAAAAAAGGACTGTAGCACTGACCACTACTTCCTGGATGATCATCAGCCCCCTGTGTTCCTGCGCCTTTGCCTTGTGATTATTTGACCCGGATTGACTCTGACCAGTCTGATCTTCTCTCCTGGCTCTGACCCCTGGCTTATTTTACTGACTCTGCTGCTTCCTGATCACCTGTGTATGACCTTGGCTTATTCTCCTGACCTCGCTCCTGCATGATCTCTTGTGTTTGACTCTCGGCCTGATCCTGACCGTACTTCTTGCTTCGGCTTCTGATTGATCTCCTGTGCATGACCTCTGGCCTGATTTCGACTGTGATCCCTGCCTGCTGCTAAGTTCTGCCGGCCATGTCTGGGGAACGTATACCTACTGCAAACTTCTGCCTGCCACATCTAGAGAACCTATACCCGCTGCTAAGTTCTACCTGTCACGTCTGGGGATCATCAGTTCTGCAGCTCTGCATCCCAGCTCTTCAGGCTCCAGACAGCTGGCAACACATGCTTCTCTGGAGCATCCCCTGTTCCTACCTTCAGGGGTGTTTCACACTCAGCCGCAAGGGGAGCCCTCTCAGCACTTCGGCCTCTGACCAGATTATGTGGCAGTATCATCCAGCCAGTATGCCTGGGGCCCACAGAGGTGCTTCCCCAACTGGAGCTCTGTGACAACAAGTTGACGCCCTTACCCAGTCAGTGAAGAGTCTTCAGGAAGGGTACTTCCAGTTGGAGGGTCATCTGCAAAACCTGTGTCCATTACTCCTTCAGGTTAAGGTCCAACTTCTTCTACTACAGAAACCACTCCACCAGCCCATGAATGCACAGCCTCTGCTCACACTGTAAATACAAAAATAAACCTTTACCAGTTCCTGAATGCTTCTCCAGGGATCAAAGGAAATTTAGAGCTTTCAAGAATGCCTGCTTATTATATCTGGCCCTCCAACCAAGAACTTTTTCTGCAGAGACTGTAAAAGTGGGGTTCATTATTTTGCTATTATCCGATGAACCTCAGTCCTGGGCCCATCACTTGCTGGAACAAAAGAGCCTTGTTCTTAACTTAGTGACTGCTTTTTTTAAGCCATGGCACTACTCTATGATGACTCAAGACATACAGCTACTGCAGAAGCCACTTTTCATACCTTGCAGCAGGGCAGGCACCCGGTAGAGGACTATACAGTGGACTTCTGCAGATGGTCTGCAGATACAGGGTGGAACGAGGCTGCCCTCAGATACTGGTATTGGTTGGGACTATATAAACCCTTAAAGATAAATTGGCCTGAGTGGAAACTTCCACTTCTTTGGAAGGTTTCATCCAACTGGCTATCCAGCTTGACAGACCCCTGCGGTCAGAATTCAGGCCCACTTGGATGCTACCTTCTACACCCATTCCTGCACCCTCCACCACAGCTACTACAGAAGGGAAAGCCATGCAGATCATCTTGGTCCGTTCAGCTCTAGCACCTGACAGGTGAGAACGCAGCTGGCAATCCAACCTGTTTGTATTGCGAGGAAGCTGGACATTTCCTGTGCAACTTTCCTGTGAGGCCCAGTAAGTCTTCCCCAAGTAGTCCTACATACTTCAAGGTCTCTAGGTCTCCCCTCACTTTATTTTTCCAGTGTCGTTACAGGTGGTGGAAGGGGAAGTCAAGGTCCTGGCAATAATTGACTCCGGTGCATTAAACTGCTTCCTAGACCTGTCACTGACAATGAAATTGCATATTCCCCTCAACACTAAGAAGCAAAAGAATGAAGGTATATCTGGCTGATGAATCTATGCCTAGCTCAGGCCCCATTGCACAAGAGACTATACCAATTTTCACCTTGACAGACTCGGGCCATCAGGAATTCATCTGCTTTGACGTCCTTTGTTCACCCATGTTTCCAGTCATCCTGGGCATCCCATGACTAGGAGCCTATGATCCACAGATTGATTGGGCCAAGAGGAAAATCTCCTTCACCTCCACTTACTGTCTTCAGCACTGCTTTACTCCTAAATCCAGAAACTCCACAGGTTGTTTGACTGTCCAGCCTGTACCCACTGCCAACCAGAATGTTTCACCGACATATCATGAGTTTCTGGACATTTTTGACAAGAAAAAGGCTGATATCCTTCCACCTCATCACTTGTCCCATTGAATTACTCCCTGGAGCCAAAATCCTGTTCGGACGCATCTTCCCTCTATCAGAGAAGGAACTTGAAGGTTTAAGGCAATATGTCAACGAGAACCCAGAAAAGGGATTTATTCATCTTTCCTCTTCCCCTCCTGGTGCTGGAATTTTCTTGTGTGAACTATAGGGAGCTTAATAGGATTACTATAAAGAATCTATATTCCCTCCCTCTCATTCCTGAACTCTTCCATGGGTTCCAAACAGCTCAGAGCTTTATTAAGTTGGATATGTGGGGTGCATCCATGAGGGAGACAAATGAAAAACAGAAAACGTACCTGCTTCAGGCATTTTGAATACCTTGTCATGCTTTTTGGTCTATGAAATGCCTCAGCTACATTCCAGCACTTTGTGAATGACATTTTCTCAGAATTCCTGGACAACTTTGTGATCATCTACCTAGAAGATGTCCTCATCTTTTCCGCCTCTCTGGAACTCCATAGAATACACGTGAAAAAGAAAGAACATGGACTTTATGCTAAGGTGGAAGAGTGCAAGTTTGAAAAAACTTCTATTCAATTTTTGGACCTAATTCCATCCATAGATGGAATTGCAATGGATACACAGAAGGTGAATGCTAAACTCGAATGGCCAGTCTCCTCTAACAAGAAAGGCATCCATAGATTTGTGGGCTTCACCAATTTTTACCTGAGATTTGTGAAAGGCTTCTCTATGATCATTTCTCCAATAACTCAATTAACATGCCAGCATGCCTGATTTCAGTGGACTCAAGAAGCCCAAATGGCCTTTGACAAACTCAAGTCTCTGTTAATTTCTGCTTCAGTGCTGCAACATCTGGATCCCAGCACTTCGGTCTCTGATCATGTACATGACATGAAGGCCAAATAACACACCAGGCAGGTCAAGGATAAAGTTGTGGAGAAATTTAAAGCAGGGTTAGGTTATAAAAAATATCCCAAGATTTGAACATCTCACAGAGCACCATTGAATACTTCATCTGAAAATGGAAAAAGAGTATGGCACAACTGCAAACCTATCAAGACATGGTAAGTTTGCAGTTTCTTTCCTGCATTTTCCAAAAATGTGAGGCAAAAAAAATTACATTTTCAAAAGACTCACTATGCCTTTCAGAAAATACCTTGCAGTGTTTCATTTCCAGAATGTGGACATTTTGTGGGTGTTCCTCCTGTCCTGGTGCTCCAGGACTTCCAGAAATATGATTGTAGTCAGGATATTAGATAATTAGTGTAATTTATGCCTCTGGAATGCCTGAAGGTGTTCCCTGCATTTTGGGCCCCTCTGTACATCTAGACTATGAAAAAGTCTCACACACTTGGTATCCCCATACTCAGAAGCAATAGCTGAAAATGTTTTGGGGTGTAATCGTAAGTAAGCTTTATATGCATGAGAAAAATAGCTTGTCAAAATGACAGTTTAAGAAAAAAAATATATATACTTCTTCACGACTCTTACTAAATACAAAATTAATAAAGGGGTCATGGGGGCAGGGGGGGTATTTTTACTGTCCTGACATTTTAGGGCCTCAAGAAATGAGACTGGCTGTCAATACATTAGGACTGATCCATTTTCAAACACACAATATATACCATAGTTTGTAGACTCTATAAGTTTCACATAGACAAAATAATATACTCTAATTTGGATTCTGTCTTTAGGTGGTTAATATTAGATTGTAATATGTAGCATAAAACAATTGAGAAAATAGTAAATAAACATTGGACAATACTAAAAAAAGGGAAAACATCTAAGCTAGATATTGCAACACAAACCAAGATTTGTGTATTTAGAAAATACCCTTGAGAAACAAGCTAGCAAAAAGTATTGTGCCTCATGTACACCATGGATGAGGAATAATTTTAGAGGATTGGGATATTTAACCACAGGTGAGAAAAGTGCATTGGGACCTGTCAATTTAAAGGTCCCATATTCAAAGATGAGAGCACAACCTGGGTGTTTCTGACATGGCAAAGGAAAACTGGTTATGGTGAAGTGATCACAGGATAAACTGTAAGCAGATTTGAAGTTTTTGGAAGATAGACACGTTTATTTCTATATTTACCACTGAATGATTGTGATACATACAGTATTTGTTGGAATGCTTTTTTTATTGTTGCACATGTGTTTATGGATAATAATATATGTTTATGTAAAATTAACATTGGTTAAGTCTCACATTAAGATATTGCTGCACTTATATATAATACTTTTTCACACGACATCCCAAACAACAGTCCCAGCCTCCACTGCTTTAGCACAATCCATTGATGTGCTTAACCTTCATGACATATGGCTCCTCCAACACCCGATGGATCAGGATTATGTTCTATTCGCCCCCACATGACT
Organism: Staurois parvus; assembly: GCF_062004578.1. Taxonomy (NCBI): domain Eukaryota; kingdom Metazoa; phylum Chordata; class Amphibia; order Anura; family Ranidae; genus Staurois; species Staurois parvus. The sequence continues at coordinate 148,600 of NW_028318324.1, forward strand.
CCTTTTCTCGCATTGACCATTTTTTCTGCTCGCAGTCTCTCTGGCCCCTACTACGCAAAACGACTATATTTGATATGGCCATTTCCAATCATTGCTCCATTCTGCTGCAGCTGTCTCAATTGATAGCTCCAAATCCCCTAGCCCTTGGTGCTTCCCTACTTACCTAGTCAATAACGAAGACTTCAAGTCTCATCTCTATGCGGCATGGCAGGAATTTGCAGACACGAATGGAGCGCACTTAACCAATCCTAACCTATTCTGGGAAACTGAAAAGGCATTCCTCAGAGGGAGCATAATCTCCTATACCATGCAGTTTAAAAAACGATCCCAACTACTTTACCAACAGGCTAGAGAATCACATATTGTGCTCTCCCTCAACCACACTCACATGAACAAGCTGAATTGGCAATCTGCTAAACAAGCCTTTGATTATTGGGCTGAACACCAAGAAGCAGCCAAATCGGCCCTTTCCACCCTAAAATATTATAGATATGGCAGTAAGGCAGGAACGCTGCTAGTATGGCTAGATGCGTGTCATCCAGGGGCAGACTGACCATTCGAGCACTCGGGCTCTGCTCCAGGGCCCTTGGTTCAGTAGGGGGCCCCAGTGGATGCCCTGGTACCTTTCATAGGCTTTTGTGGGTGTGGTTTGAGTGTGAGCGAGGACACAGGGGGCCCATGAGTTGTCAGTCCACCCCTGGTGCCATCGTACTCCTACTTATATTTCTGTGCTCTGGTCTCCCATGGACAATATCCTAACGCTGTCCTCTGATATTAATGTAATTCTCATGTCCCATTACACTTCCTTGTATTCAGATGACCCGATCAATTCTAGAGCCGCTGAGGACTTTCTAGCCTCTATAAATTTGCATAAGCTTTCTGGATCCCAGTTGTGTGCTTTAAATGCTCCCATCACGCTGGACAACATTTGTGCCATTGTCAAACATCTACCCTCAGCTAAAACTCCTGGACCTGACTGTCTTAGCGCAGAATTCTATAAATTGACTTCGGAAATTCATCCCAGAAACTCTGTATCATGTTTACAAGGCAATGTGAAAGGATGGCCCTTATCTCCCAAATGGTTCCCAGACACACATTAAACTCATAGCTAAGAAGGGGAAGGACCCACTACTTCCAGGATCATACCAACCTATCTCTCTAATTAATGTAGATGCCAAAATACTCTAAAAAAATAGTGGAGTCAAGGTAGGCCCTACTGCTCCCTAACATAATACATCCAGCTCAATCCAGGTTCGTGCGGGATCGCTCGGCAACACTTAATATTCGCAAAGTACTGTTAGCCCTGGAATATGCTAAAACCCACCCAAAGCTTGATCTGACACTTATATCTTTAGACGCTGAAAAAGCCTTTGACAACATACGCTTTGCCTGGCTCTTCATGGTCATGAGGAGGCTTGGTATTTCGGGCACCATTTTGGACTTCTTACAATACATGTACTCTTCACCTACAGCTAGATTAGTCTCTCCTGACTTTATTTCCTCGGACATTCCCCTAACCAAAGGCACTAGGCAGGGTTGCCCGCTCTCCCCCCTCCTCTTTAACATCACCCTAGAACCCTTTCCAAACTACTTAATCCGACATCAGGGGTCAGTGGTGTCACAATTGGCAAACACACTCTCCGCTCAGCTCTTTTTGCGGACAATATATTATTGTTCTGTTCAGACCCACCCAAAGATTTCCTACTACTTCAGAACCTGTTTGCGACCTTCCGTAAATGCTCCGGCCTAAGAATTAATTTTGATAAAAGTGAAGTACTCCCACTAACTTCTACTACCTCAGCACACTGGATCCCTTCCTCTCCCTTTAGTATAGCTAAACACTCAATTACGTATTTGGGCATTCATATGGGCAGAGAACCATCATCTCTTTACTACGTTAATTACCCTCCTCTAATCAACAAGATTGTACATGAACTAGAAGCTTGGATGACTCTTCCCTTTCACTCTTTGGGAGATGCCATCTCTACAAAATGGTTTCATTTGTGAGATTGCTCTATCCCTTACAAACACTCCCTCTTATGTTAAAACATTCCGATGTTCAGAAGATTCATAAGGCCCTACAAGACTGTCTATGGCAGCGAAAAAATTTTTATATTGCATTACAAAAGATAAGTCTCCAAAAGAGTGAGGGGCATGCAGGCATGCTGAATATTAGATTTTACAACTTGTCCTGCCGTCTTCGTCAAAGTATCAATAGGATTGCCGGGAAATCACGTTACTCAAATTACTCTTTGGACGATTCCCTGGTGTCTCTGCTACATCTTCCAGTCATTCTGCATTCTAATCTTAAGGCCCTACCTGGACCTCTCCAATCAAATCTCCTGAGCAGATACGCAGTATTGGCCTAGAGGGAAATATGGAGACTTCTTGGCCTACCACTATGGATATTTTCCTATCTACCTATCCTTGGAAACCCTCCAGCAAGTGAACATGCAGCATTTACCCACTGATCTCATACAGGACTTACTAAAGTTATCTCCATCTTTGATGATACTAAACATTCCTTTCAGCCCTTTTCAGTACTAGCTGCCAAATTTTCCTTACCGAGATCTCATATCTTTTACCACATCAGTTGGTGACCTTCCTCTGGACGTGCTATTCCCCAAAACAAAATCCCTTCCTTTGTAGAAATTCTACTGCGACAGGACCCCTATTCCATCTCGGCTATCTACTCTAATCTCTCACCAGTCTGCAAAATACCACCTTACTCCATTTAAGCTGTGGACCCCCATACTGTCTACTGATGAAACTCCGGATAAAATACTGTCAGGTTACAGGAAAATTTCTTCACTTGTTCTCTGCGAAACATGGTGTGAAACTCAACTCAAAATCATCCACAGAGTGTATTACCTTTCTCAGCAAATCCAGCTGTCGCTGCCCACCCAACATGTCCTTGGTGTGACTACACTCGACCTACCGTGTTTCATCATCTATGGGAATGTGCCTGAGTTTCTACCTTCTGAGATTGAGTTCTTTGGTACATTAATCAATTATACAATGTCTCTCTCCAAAGATCCTATGCTCTGTCTCTTCAATTATCAATACCCTGTGATGTTGACACATCCTAACATTTTTTCACAGTGGATTTATATTTGTTTATTAGTGGCTCGCAGAGCCCTCATGCAAGCTTGGATACATCCAAACACCCCACAGCTCAAAAACGGAGATGCAGTCATTAAATGCCTTATTTATTCTGAAGAAGCTAGACTCCATTACTCAGAACTTCAAGTCCACAAGTCGCTTTATCTTAAGATGGAGGTGCTTCATGGAACATCCCTTTAATCTGGCTGAATTGGCCTCTCATATGGAACCTTTCCGATATTCAGCTTGGTATCTCAAAGCTCAACTAGCCAATACGTTGGGTAAACTCTGAGTGTCCAACTCCTCTTGTAGCCCCACCCCACAGCCATCTTTTCCCCTGTTTACCAATGGGCACTCCTCCTGAAGATTGCTAGCCCACACAACACTCTTCCTCAACAGTCTTTTTTGATAGAGATGTTCTTGTTCAGTCCTTCATAACCAAGCTTCTGTTCGTAGAGAATTGCTTAACTTTTGAGTTTTGGCTTATTTTGAACTGCCTTGTTGTATCATTTGTGTCTATTCTGACACTGTTTTTCCCCACTACTGTTGTACTGACTTTTGTGCTCATAATTCTTCTTAGAAATGGTTTACAGAATTGTATGTCAAGATAGTTTTGTACTCTGTGTATATAATTCAAGAAAAATTGTTTAAAAAAAAAAATATGATTAGTGACAGTAGGAACTCATCAAAATTTTGTTATTGGACCTCATGATCTGTAGTTATGCCTCTGCAAACACGTTAATGTTTATCTTTAGTAACAAAATAACACAACCATTGATGGCTTTCCAGCATTTGACAACCAATAACCTATGTTCAGTCTTGGTTCAGTATAGTTAAACCAGCAGACTCTATTTCATCCCCAGGGATATAGAATAGACAACTAATTTAACTTCACAGTACTCTGATGAAGATACTGAGTAGATTGGATGTTTTTAGGAAAGCTTGGAGCACCAGAAAGAGAACCAAGGCAAACACAGGGCATGCATATGACTTGATACAAACCATATGCTGCAAGGAATCAAACACAGCACTATAGTGCTGCAAGGCAGAACAGAACAAAAGACACAAATCACACTGCCAAAGTAAGATACCAGCATGGTGGCTAATATTTATTTCTGCAGCAAATAAATAGATCACTGTTACCAGCATCATTGTAACAGTTTCTAGTAAATCTTTTCTGTCTAAAGACTTTTAAAAAAAGCTATTTAACAAAAAAAATGTAATCTGAGATTTGAGGCAATATAACAAAGGGTTTTTTTTTCTTTTAATGCTGAGAAACATTTTGCTTTTCTTATAAACTGCATTGCTAAAATTGAACTTGAGAAAAAAGCATGAGCTTAGCAAAAAATAAAAAATAAAAAAACTGTTTGTCAAACAGCATTCTGAGTACTCAAAATGTACATTTATAATCTTTTGAGACCCTAAAGCCTTTTCAAAACTTGTGGCAGCTTCAATAGTTAGTGTTTTCTAACTATACATAAAAAGTGTCACTTTCTCTACTTTATACACTGTTATTTTGCTGACTGCTACACCTTTCTCTCTCTGAACTATATCAAAGAAACAAAGATAACAAAAGGAAAAGAAGAGAAATTTTTAATGATGTTATTGAACTGGTTGGTGCAGCACAATTTAACAAATATAATGATTTTCATTTTCTTCTGAATGTGCATTATGTTTTGCCAAGGCATCACTATGCTTTCCTTCTATCAAGTCACATATTAAAATTTGTGACACTACAAAGATAAAGCTACAGAAGGATATGAATTGGTCCACTTTTTTTCCTAATATGAACATACAGCTGTCAAAAAACAGCAATCTGAGTTTCCACAACAAAGAAAATATTTTGGACTGTAAAAGTAAACATGTAGTATAAAACGTATCCAAAGAATACATTTTTGGTTATAAAAAATAAATAAATAAATAAATATGTACATAAATATTGTATCACAGTTGTTTTATTTGTTGAATTATTAAAAATGTCATACAATTTTGTATAGAACTACTTGGAAAAAAAGGGAAAAATGTATGTTTGGGACATATAAAAAATATCTGCTTGTGTATTGGATGTCTATTCTTTATAAGAGATGAGAAATCTTTTGATGCAAATCTAATTTCTTTTGAACACTCTTTACATACAGATTTCCCAAGTAATTTCATATTCTGCTCTTTATGATTGAATCATGGCTTTTTTCCAACAGTTTTTCCCTTTTGGAGACACTGGGGCTGATTAGAACAGTTACAGACTGGTATGTTTGTGTCAGTATCCACAGAACAAAAAACAGATAAAATTCTACAAGTACATGTTTTAAAAAATATATATATTTAGAAGTCTTGGTGGTACAAATAATATGAAATACACAGCAAGAGGAGACAAGCGGAGGAGGAGAGAAACTTTACAGAACGTTGCCAGGTGGTCAGACATACAAGTGTTTTCCAGTTTAAATATATCCAAACTATGTAGCAGTCATGTCTGTTGATAATCTTAAAATTCAAATAGGCAACAAATATAAAAGTGAGAACGATTACTAAAATTATTTGTGTACTATATTCCAGTAAAAGACATTTTTTTAAGCAAAAAGACTACCTTGCCAGAGTGAATCTATTGTGTTTGGGATAAATTACAGCTTTATTAAAACACCCCTAAAATAAGCTGAAAGTGCTTGAAGTGTAAATTAAACATCCCCAGGGGTTCTAAACAAGTGAAACTCAAAAACAGATCTGAAATAGAAATTTAGAACATATTGTTGGCTGATTTTAAAAGTGATCTAGCAAAAACATCTTATGCCGAAATGAGACACCAGATTTGTACGTTTTTATATAATGACACAAAACATCAGATACAACTGTTTAGAGAAATATGTTCAGTGAATGTTTTGTAATGAAATTTCAGACATATAATTAATATACAGAAGTAATACACAGTACAGTAGAGAGAGAGACAGATAAAAGATAGATAGATAGATAGATAGATAGATAGATAGATAGATTAAAAGGAAGAAGCGTTTAGCATTGGGGATTGGATCACACCAAACACATTGTATATGCAAAAGTATATGCTTTCCCTGTGGTTTTGTGAGAGTAATTGACAGTAAAAAATAAATTAGACTGAAAGATCCCTCAGGGACAGAAAATTATAAGGGTTAAAGGACAACTTTACAAAAATGCATAATTCCATTAAATACAATGCTTGATGATGCCCTACATTTGCAGTTGAAGTGGAGCATCTGTAGGATGTACTATAGCAAGAGTGACATTTGCAAACAAAATAGGATTTAAATTGATGGACACTAAATTACCTGGCCCTACAGCTAAATGTGTGGGAAATGGGTGGGAAATCCCAGGTGATGTCATTGGCTAGGTCATGTCCATATTTGGTCAGTGAATCAGCCAGGATACCCTAACCTTTAGTTTACATTCAATTGTGGTTTTTGGAGGTGTCGCTCACCACAAACTGTTGAAATTAAACTTGTCACTGGGTTGGCTTGTTTGTTCTATGGTGGGCCGCCAGGCGTTGTTCATTTTGATTCATGTGGATCTACAATTTATGATGGAAAGGGACTTCCAGATTCTGATAAGTCCCCCCCACAGACCCCCACAAATTCCAGCCAGGATTGTGGGGAAGAGGCCTTTGTCCTCATTAATATGAGCACTAGGTGCTTTTGCAGGAAGGTCTTATTTAGCAAGATACTCTCCCTATGCTGGGGCCTGGTATGATTAAGGGGGGGGAGAAATAATATGTGCCCTTTTTCCTGTCTAGCCAGGCTGCATGCTTAGATAAAAGTCTGATACAGAATTCTCATGCATTATTATGTTGATTATTGCATAGGGTTCTCCCTTAAATCTATACCAGACACTAAACCATCACACCACCAAAAGCGTTTTTCATGGAGCTATGATTCTCTTCCTACTTTCTCAGATACTGCACAAACTATTCAAACTTCCTTCACACAACATTTTTCTAAAAAACATACTGCTGCTTCCTCCCCAACATCCCTCTGGGAGGCATCATCTATGAGGAGAGAAAGAAAATAAAACATCTCTGTCCTCTCCCAGCATCTAGATCATTTGAAATATGAATGGAGTCACACCCATCATCCTTCCCATTGTGGGAACAGGTTAAATTGAATCTGATTTTAAATGGCAAAGTGGAAAAAGGATTAATTGGACTGAGCACACATTTTATGCCAGGCCTAATAAACCTGGCTCTTTGTTAGCAATTTGCTAAACTCTAAGGGCCGGTTCACACTATAGAAACGCATTCCAGATGCATTTCCACATGTGCATTTTTGATGCATTCCAGTGCATTTTTGATGCATTCCAGATAATTTTTTGCCCTCTCTTTTTCTTCAATTTAAATAGAGGCATGTGTGTTCCAATGCATTTTTGATGTGTTGCGGTGCATTCCAGTGCATCTCAGATAATTTTTTTCCCGTCTCTTTTTCTTCAATTTAAATATGGGCATGTGCGTTCCAGTGCATTTTTTATGCATTTTACTGTGTTCCAGTGCAGTTCTGTGCAGAAAAAAATGCAGCATGTTCTACTTTTTTTCTGCAACCGGAACACACTTGAACTGCAAGCACTGATGAGAACTATGACATTGACAACCATATAACCTACTTTCTGTGCATTTTGGATGCAGAAAAAAAGCAACTGAAACACATGTAATGTGAACTGGCCCTAAACCAAAAGCCTGCTTCTTTTCCATCTCATCTTGCTAATATACTCTTTGGAAATACTGTATTTCTCTCCTTTCCCTGACTAAGAGCATGATGGAGAAACTGGAAGCCAAGTACTGGTTGTAATAAAATCTTTAAGCTCTGATGAGGGGGGGCGTGGCCACAAAAGACATGTGAGCATACACATCTCACAGAGCTCCCAGTGGTACTCCTGCTCCTGTTCCCAGCCCTGCAGAACCTCCATTTTGGTCCCGAGCCATTCTCTACCACTTACTGGAAGCTCCGGTGTGCTTATCCTTCTGCTTGAATACCATGGTGGCACACAAAAATAAGGAGGATGCTTTGCAGTTTGAGAGTCAACATGGTGCTGCATCGGCCCTTCCATAGTACATCCTTCATGCTGCAAAGCAGCTGAAAGAAACTGAGTAAGTAAACCAAACATCCCCCTCCCCCCAAAGCCTCCTCCAAAGGACTGCCTAGGGATGTGTGGTTTTATTCCAAAAAGCTATTGCTCCCCTCGTAACAGCTTGTTGATGTTGACACTGAATGGGCCCTAGAGATACCTGACACTGAGCAGGATTAAGCTGTGTGCACCTCAGGCCTAAGTGTCATTACAGACCAGTTAGATCCCCAGCCTGAGGACATAGAGGATGGAGATGAGGAGGAGAAGCATCCCACCCTGGCAGAGATTCTATGGGCAGTTCATAAATGCACAGCATTGGTTAACACTTTGAAAGATTATTTTGGGTGGCTGAAGGAGGAGGTGGCTTTTATCCAGCAATCATGGCTACTGAGAGCAGAATCAGTGATATTGAGGACAAACTTCCCTCTTCTCAGAGAGACACAGTCTACTGCATGGCTTGTCAAAGCAACCGACATGCGGGCTGAAGACATTGAATATGGGGTTACCAGAGAAGGTGGAAGGCAGAGACCCATTGATTTTGTGGAGCAATGATCGCTTCATATTTTTGTCAAAGAGGCATTTACATTTCTATATACAATGGAGAGAGCACATAGAGTTCCTCCAAGGCCTATGCAACCTGGCCATCCACCATGTTAAAATGACTGTTAAACTATAAAGATAAGGAAATCATTTTTCTTGTCTGAGAATGTCAGAATATAGAATTTAATGAGGTGAAGATACCATTTTACCCTGACTTCTCTGCAAAAGTCCAGAGGAACTGTGCAAAATTCTCAGCTGTTAAACACCTGCAGAAGTTACAGGCCTCATATGCAATGCTTTACCTTGCAAAACTTCATATCATGGCCAGGAGGAACACTCACTTTTTTGTGAAAGCTGCAGAGGCCTCTGCCTGGCTTGACACCAATGAACATCTATTTCACCAAGTCCAGAGACCAGAGATGGAGGATGATTGAACTGACAGGTCAGTCTTCTGATCTACATGTTTAATCTATCCAGTATTTCATTTCAGAAAGAATGCTGCATGTCAGCGGCTGGAGAGACCTGTTGTCCTCCATAATGATGTTTATTGCTGGTTCTATGCGTTTCTCTGTTTATATGCCTTTCGAAGTGCTTGAGAGGCATGAACCCTTGGGCTCCTGTGTCCACAGTAGCTTAATAGGGTTTTTTCAGCACTGATCCACTAATCAAGTAAAGGGACAGTGGAGCTCCCAGTTTGATTGTGCATTGGTTCTTTCCTCCAGAGCACCACATTTCTCACTTTTCAGTCTATTAGAGACTTTTTCTATGAAGCAGCTGCACCTACTTGGGACACTTCAAGTTGTCTTCCCCTCAGTCATCATGCTGACCTAACCAAGGTCAAGCCGGACTACCCAATCCACTTCATATCTATGCCACCACAATTGCAACAGTACCTATTGTCTCGTGGAACAATAGGGGACTGCATGACCCTCTTAAGCACACTATGGTATCCTTCTCAATGCTCAAACATCTGCCTGCCATACATGTTTTACAAGAGACTCACCTTACAAAGGACTCTGTGTCATGTTTAACTTTTTCTTGGGTGGGGAAGCTGTATCACTCCACTCACACCACATATTCCAGGAGTGTGAGTGTTCTGATACACAGCTCACTAGATTTTCAGGAGCTTGTTTGCTCCAAAGATGTGGAGGGTAGATATATATTCCTGGCTTGCCATTTATATACACTTTGACATGTATCTTAGCATTTATCTATATTCCTCTCCATATAACAGTGTCATCTTAAGTGCCTTATTGTCATACCAGGTGGGCTACCCTGATGTGCCTTTATTTATAATGGGTGATTTCAATTGCTATCTAGACGTTGCATGAGATAAACACCCCCTATGCTTATGATGAGAAATAGCTATCCCACGGCATTGATCAAATTTTTGAAGGAGGTAGGATGGGTTGATCCCTGGTGAAAAAGACACCTGGGGGACAGACATTTCTCCTGTTTTCTAAAACCCATTCCTCACTATCCAGGATAGACTTGTGTCTATGCTTCTTGGTGGCTGAACAATATTTTTCAGATATCACCTATGCCCTTGGGGGCATTTTTGACCATTCTCCATTACAAGTAAGCCTTATGATTTGGCCTATATCCACCCTACCTAGGGCCCCCTGAAAACTGAATGCCTTTTGGCTTCACCTCTTCTCATGATAAAATTATTACTGAAATTTGTGTTTTGGGATATTCATGTTAACCATCGGGACAAGAGTATTGCTTGGGAAACTTTCAAAGCCTTCCTTCGGTGGCTCCTCATCTCGGAGATTCAGACCATTAAGCAAGGTACAGCAACCCAAGGGGAACAGGTGGCACAGCTGGTGCATCAATCGGAAACTGAATTAATTGCTTACCCTTCTGATGTGAACAGGGAAATGGATGTCAGGTCAGGAAGTGCTTTGCTGCATGTCTTGGAAATTCGCTTTAACGAATTTCTCCTTACCGTGAGTACTCGCAGTTGGATGCGCAGAAATCCCCCATAAAGCTGTGCGAATCTCGCTTACCACGACTGCAGCTAAACTACACGATTCCTGCCCATCCAAATACTTTGGTTCTGTTGAAATGTGGGTGATTGGAGCTCCGTTACCCTAGAATGATCACACGACACTCTAAGGCTGGTGTTGCAATTCACATAAGGGCTGATTTTAGACCCAGCTCTCTGTTTTATTAAAAATACACACATGCCCACCACATGAATAAAGTCAATCCCCTCCCACCGAACAATGCAATGGGGAGTGCCTATACACAGGATGTACATTCCAATTGGAGCATAGCCTTTCCTATTATCTATCACTGGTCCTCCCCCATGAGTCTTCTGAGGTCATCAGACTTCCTCCCCTTCCCCCCCATGAGCCATCTGAGGTCATATTTCCTGTCCTACTAGCTTCTATTGGTATGTAAATTCTCTGCACAAGCATCTCCTAAAAATATCAGTCTGTACCTGGATGGGCCCGATACGATCTTTATTAAAACACATCCATCCAAGATACAGTTCAGATTAGTAATGGGTTGTAAGATATGCATAAGCCTACACGTGGAGTTCACACCGCTTGCGCATTGCGTTATGAAGCCCATGTGGTACCATGCTGCTGATATGTGGATACAGGCCCGCGGTCTACTGCCAGCGGCATTCGCATCGAATGCCGTGGTGGTATACACGCCGGTCTATAAGCGCAGATCTGCCATCTCATCCATTACCAAGCTGAGTACTGTAATACATACATTGTACATGCGCATGGCCCAATTGCAGCCTTCAGAGCTTTAATTAAGCCACACGAGAGACATATGAATAACACGAATATATGACACATTTAAAGTTCGACCAACAATACAAAATTTCCATGACATGCATTACCACCTCAGTGGCCGAGTGGAAATGTTTTTTCAATACATTATCTTTCTATGAGGAAGGGGAACAAACATGTCACCTTTTTAGCTATAATAGCACATTCACAACAGGTCTACCCCTCAATTGGAGCTCTGAGACGACAGGGCGGTTCGGTAATTTTAGAATTTTATGGCAGAATTGGTTACGTATTACACTCCCCTATATCAATCTAAACAGAGTTACTTTGAAGAGTCTTTGCTCAACTACCTTCAGGATATCCTGATACCTTGTCTTTCTGCCACAACACATAAAAAACTAGATGCCCATCTGACTTTGGAGGAAATACAGTTGGCGACCAGTTTTTCCCAAAGGCCCTGGGCGAGGATGGTATACCAATTGAAGTGTATAAGTTATGCTGATAGTATTTTGCCACACTTGCTTGGGGTATTTAATGAGGCAAAAGATAGTCAATGCCTTCCTCTGTATATGGCTAGGGTGAATATAGTTCTACTGTTAAAGCCAAGCAAGGATTCATTAGATTCGGGCTCCTATATGGACTAATATCCGGACCCATTTCCCTACTACAAAATGTTATAAAAGTTATTGCAAAGCTGTTCACTTTATGACTGAATAAGGTTATAGCATCTTTCATTCACTCTGATCAAGCAGGGTTTATGCCTCCAAAGTCAACAACCATCAATTTTTTTTTTTGTTTCTCAATTTGCAATCCCAGGTGGACAATGCAGGAGATAGGGCTTTGCGGTCACTTGTTGCCCATAAGGCTTTTGACGGCATTGAATGGTTGTATCTGTGGGAAGTTATGCGGAAGTCTCGATTTGGGGAGGGCTTTCTCTCTTGAGTCCGCCTGCTATATAGTGCTCCTAAAGCAGTCATCAAGGAGGCGGGAAGGGTGTCCTCCATATTTGCTCTTCACAGGGGTACTAGGCAGGGATGCTCTCTATCCCCTTTGTTATTTGCTCTTGCTATTGAGCACATGGCAGCTCTCATTTGATCCAACCCAAATATAAGTAGATTTCAATATGGCATTCTACATGAAAAACTCACGTTGTATGCTGATGATTCTATGTTAATGTTAGGGGATACTTCCTCTTCCTTGGCAATGGAACATACTCAGGCCTAATCATCAATTGGACTAAAACCTCTCTTATTCCATTAGATAAAGGAAAAGATGCCCATTTACCACCTCAGATGATATTCCTATCTCCACCTCATTTAATTATTTGGACATTCAGGTGACTCCATGCCCCCTGGACTATATCTGCCTAAATTTATTACCCCTACTGAACCCTTTTTTGGACAGGATCAAGGTGTGGACTAGACTTAGACTGTCATTGGTTGGCTGAACTAACCTCATTAAGATGATCCTCATGCCCCAGTTATTATATTACCTTCATAATTCACTGGTGGTCATCCTTTTAAAACTGTTCAGGATTATTAATTCCATCTTTAGGACCTTTCTATGGCAGATAAAGAACACTAGGGTGAAGTTGGAGCAGTTTCAGCAACCCAAGGATACTGGAGGCTGGCATTGCCTAACCCTTGGTTGTACTACTTAATGGCTCAGCATATAGTGAGGGCCATACGCCCAGCTACTATAGCAGAGATGAATACTTTGGACCCTTCTACTAGACTTCTAGCGTTCATGGTAGGTACATAGGAGATAGCAAGAGGTCTAGAAGCTCTACTTTTCAGTAAATAAATTAAACTTACGTACGTCCTTACGTATGTTCTCATGAATAAGGTTAGACACTTACAACTAGTTACAGGGTTTACTCGATTTAGCCCCACTTGGGGGAATGCCCACTAATTTGAGCTAGCTGTATTGTGGTAAAGTGCTAAATGGAAAGGATATGGCATAGCGCACCTCCATCATATTTTTTTCTGAGGGAGCCCTAAGTCCCTTTACAGAGCTCCATGGGACATTTGGTCTTCCTCAAATAATGCAGTTTTATTACTTACAACTTCAGCATGAGGTTCAGGCACAACAGGGAGTGGATCTTTGGGTGCAATCACCCACCCCCATATTTAATTATATGTATGAGGTAAACACCTATAAGGGATTTACACTCATTTACCACTTTATTAGTTACACCTGTTCAATTCCTTGGTAATACAAATTTCTAATCAGCCAATCACATGGCAGCAACTCAATGCATTTATAATGTACATATGGTGCAGCACTAAAAATAAATACACATAATAAAATGATAAAATATTAATAAAAAAACTATAAATTCCTAAAAAGGATCCGAAATAAAGTGCAAAAAAATATATAAAGTGCAACTATGTGAATATATAAAAAATGTGTCACAAATTCAGACCCTATATGCCGTGCAAAAACAAAAACCAACCCAATCCCAAATTGGGATGATACACTCCAAATAGTGTCAGCAATGTGAATCCCATAAAACGGGATAATCTTAAAGTGACAAGTGTTCCAATTGTACCAAGTATGTATCCCCTTCCTGGATCGATAGTAAGTTCACCTGCCTATCTCCAACCTACTCACAGAAGCTCTGCCCAGCTCTCAGTTAGAACATGCCCATAAAAGAAGAAAAAGATACTTTCATAGTGCAATATTGTTTAATGCAAGTAATCAGACCAAAAAATGCCAGTAGATACACTCACATTTGTGCAGTATTAATAAGGCATTCCACCTCATACCATGGGTATATTCACATGTATCTTGGGTGCCCCAAGATGGCTGCCGGCGTAATGACATCACCACGTAGCGTATCGACGCGTTATGTCACGTGTCCTGAAGAAGTCACATGGGGCAGAGCTCTCTCTGCTTCTGCTCTCTGTATTTCTCTGAAACAGTCTGAAATAGTTAACAATTTACCACTTTTCAGTGCATTCTGGGCATTTGGGAGGTTCCCCTGTGCTTATTTTTTTAAAACGCTTCTAAGCGCAAACGCACATAAATGTGTTATGCAAATGCAGCTAAACAGGTGTTTTTTAACCTACATTTTTCAGCAGTCAGTTTCCATCATTCAGAAGTGTCCCTTGTACATGGGACCTTAGAGAAAATTGTAACAAAATTAAAAAAATAAAAACTAACCAGTGCTAGATTTAAAAAATCAGCATTACTGTAGATAAAAAGGGTGCATCGTATTCTAAAATGTGTCTTGTTTAACTACTTGCCCTCCAGTGGATTTACCCCCCTTCATGACCAGGCCAGTTTTTGCGTTACGGCACTGTATTACTTTAACTGACAATTGCGCAGTCATGCAATGCTGTATATACATTACATTTATGTCCTTTCCCTCACAAATAGAGCTTTCTTTTACTGCTATTTGATCACCTCCGCTTTTTTATTTTTGTATACACAAAAAAAGACTGACAATTTTGAAAAAAAACACAAACAATATTTTTGACATTTTGCTATAAAACATATCCAATTAAAAAATCTAATTTCTTCTTAAATTTAGTCCAAAATGTATTCAGCTACATGTCTTTGCTAAAGAAAATCCCAATACATGTACATTAAAGTGTTACTAAACCCAAAACAGTAAAATCAGCCTGTATATGCAGTACATCATGCTTGTTATACTCACTGTGGAACCAAAGGGGTTAATCATCTACATTGCAAACAGGCTGTTGATTCTTTCTTCTCTGTTCCTCCCCTTTTTCGAGAGACCGCCTCTTATCTCCAGACTGATGCGTAGGCATGCACATGCTCAGTTTGGTGTGTATTGCTAGAGAGGGGTTTTTTTTGTCTTTGGAGAGTGCATGTGATTTGCACAGGACCAATCAGCACTGCACAAACCTTTGTCAGTGGATTTCCATCCTCCTGGAGCAGAAAGAAAACTCCTGCTACAAGCTTTAGCTAGTGGTGGGCTGGACACAGATAGATGTCACAAGACTGCTCTAACTGCTGATGAGAAATGGTATTTAGCAGTTTATATTTACTAAAATAATTGCACTCCCATGTTCTGTGTACTGTGGGAGACAGGATATAGTGAATGCAGGATCCTGGGTTTAGTAACACTTTAATTGGTTTACATGGACGTTATAGCGTCTACAAATGGTGGTATATATACTGGAATTTTTTTTTATACTGCTAACGGTGACAATCAGCATCTTACTGTGGGACTGTGGGAGGCATTCTGACACTGGGTGGGAACTGACTAACTGCTATTGACATCCCCAATGACACTAATGCAGTGATCAGTTCTAATACAAAGCCCTGACACTGTACTAATGACACTGGGCAGGAAAAGGTTAACATCGGGGGTGATCAAAGGGTTAACTGTGTGCTGTGTGTGCTTTACTGTGTGCTGTGTTTTACTAGGGAGGCATGCTGGTTTGTATCTCTCTGTTGTGCAGAGAGATACAAATCATCATGTCCATGCTGACAGGAGAGAGATCTGTGTTGTTTACAGGTCTCTACCCTGTCAGCTTTATTTGGCGATCGCCAGCTGGGACCCAGTGATTGACATCCCTAGCCGCCAATAGTGGCATGAGTAGGGGGTGCATGATTTTGCGCAGCCCTGTAGCAGTACTTTTGCTATAGGGCAATGGGAAAGTGGTTAAAATTATACTACGATCATGACTCTGGCACAAAAAATTGCAAAGCTATTTACAAATGAAATATTATTTTTTTTTCAATTGTGCACTTTTTTAATGCTACTCTAAAAAAATTTTAAAATGTAAAATATTATTGGTTATTAACCACCTCCCGCCCGCCATATAGTAATATGACGGACGCAAGGTGGTTCTCTCGTTCTGGGAGGACGTCATATGATGTCCTCCCATTCTCACCGCGCATGCGCGGCTCAGGGAGCGCGCAGCGTGGCGATTCACGGTGTCCCTCAGACACAGGGGATCACATGTAAACAGGGAAATGCCGGTTATCGGCATTTCTCTCCTCTCGAGCTGTCACGCTGACAGCTGGAGAGGAGAGCTGGTAATCGGCTTTCTGTGGACGGGACATATACACTGATCATCAGGGCACTGATGATCAGTGTGCCCTGATGATCAGTGTAGCCCCAGCAGCGCCACCTGTCAGTGCCCATCAGTGCCTTGTGTCAGTGCTCATCAGTGCCTCGTGCCAGTGCCCATCAGTGCCACATCAATGCCCATCTGAGCTGCCATTCAGTGTCACCCATCAGTGCCAGTCAATGCCACCTATCAGTGCTAGTCAGTGCCGCCTATCAGTGCCAGTCAGTGCCGCCTATCAGTGCTGCCTTTCAGTGCCCATCAGTGATGCCTGTCAGTGTCCATCAGTGCAACCTATCAGTGCCCATCACTGCAGCCTCATTAGCGCATATCAGTGAAGGAGAAAATTCACTTGTTTACAAAATTTTATAACAAAAACTAAGAAAAAACTTTTCAAAATTTTCAGTGGTTTTTGGTTGTTTAAGAAAAATAAAAATCCCAGAGGTGATTAAATACCACCAAAATAAAGCTCTGTCACAAAAAATGATAAAAAATTCATATGGGTACAATGTTGCATGACCACGCAATTTTCATTCAAAGTGCGACAGCGCTGAGAGCTTGAAATTGGCCTGGGCAGGAAGGGGGTATAAATGCCCTGTAGGCTAGTGGTTAAAATAAAAATAAACAAAAAATAGGGAGGAGGAGAAGGAGTTATTTAGGACGGATTATGGTAAGCTAAGGGTTAATAAGGTGTTAATAAAGAGTGATGGTGATGATGATGGTCAAATCGTATGATCGTTTTTCCGAAAAAGCATATGCTCATGAGCCGTGACCTGTAAGGAACAGAAGTTTCACCTGTTATATGGGGTGAACTGTATGACTTGCTCGGCTGATTTTTAAAATCATTGGTGGCACCATCGGATTACCGAGCGAACAACTTTTTTCAATTTTCGGACGAAATATCGTTCGAAATTTGGACCATGTATGGCCTGCATAATCACTAGTCATTACCAAAACAGATTGAAAATGCTTGTGCTTCATGACAAGCAACTGCTGACCTCCTGTCCCCATTGTTAAGAACAAACTTAAAGGGTTGACTTCAAACAGCTAACAAACAGAATTAGAACACAGTTCCCAACTGGTCATAATAATTCTCTATGGTCTTTGTCAGATTTCTCTATCTTTTCCCTACAGCAACTACCTACTATAGCAGAATGGCACCCCATGCCTTTGTTTTGATGGGTCTGGGGGCTCTTACTGGCCCCTCTAAGCCTGCTGGCTATAGTTAAAATGCTATTCCGTGCATTATCATTCATCAGGACAACCCAAAGCCCATCCTTAAAAATACAGAGCACTGGGTATGCTTACATATATAATGTATATCTTGTTTATACATGGAAAATGTTCATTATTTTAAGACATAATTAAATGGAGATCAGTTCAGGTTTAAGATAGTTCTTGCAAATATCAGTTAGATGAGCAATAATGTTAAAACTGGTGCTGCTTTTTTTTATTATAAAATGCTATACCTTATATGCAGCCCCTTGATGTGATGGAGCTTAGATGAGGCCTTCTAATGATTTGTAGAAAAAAAGGACAGCAATGTAAACAAATCACGTTAGTGCAATTTTCTTTACTCACAGAATTTTTACCTAGGTTATAGCAAGGTCATTTTACCTTGCTGATAATTCAATCAGCTCTTCCTTCTTATTTCAAATTGATTTAACTCATTAAGTGTGCTATTGTTTTCTGTTTTTTCCTCCTCTCTTTTAGTTTTCTCAGGCTGGATTATAAAGGTAGCACACCTGACTAAAAGCAACATTACTTTTCGAAAGCAACACTTTCACCATCAAAAGCATATCCCACTGTGCCAATTTCAACACATATGACTGACCTTGGGCTTCCTTATTGTTTAGGAAAATGCACTTGTAATGATTATATTAAATAGTGCATATATATATATATATATATATATATATATATATATATATATATTCATATACAATATATAATGACAAACAGACCCTTTCAGGCCAGGGCAGAGTCATGTGTGGGTTTTAGTTTTCTCAGGCTGGATTATAAAGGTAGCACACCTGACTGAAAGCAACATTACTTTTCGAAAGCAACACTTTATCACCATCAAAAGCATATCCCACTGTGCCAATTTCAACACATATGACTGACCTTGGGCTTCCTTATTGTTTAGGAAAATGCACTTGTAATGATTATATTAAATAGTGCATATATATATATATTCATATACAATATATAATGACAAACAGACCCTTTCAGGCCAGGGCAAAGTATGTGTGGGTTTTACTTGCCACCTAGATTTTTTTCTTTTTAAGACAAGCTGGTGGTTGATTTATGTAGCAGTAGGCAAATGGTTAAGCCCAAGCTACACCCTTGTTTCCCACCTGGGGAGTCATTTGAGTTTTTTCTGGGGTGAGCAGTGTGTGGTCCATGGTGGAGAGTGAGAGTGCTTGCAGGTCATGCTAAAATGGGATGTAGATATAAAACTGACCCAAAAATGTCTCATAACTAGCCTGAAGACTGAATTTTTTGTTACTATTGAACTGTGCTGACATAGACCCACACCAAGGAAACACTTTTGCTTTGTGTTTGATGCAACTATGACAAATAAACTTGGGCAGGTAGCCTTTAAATGCACTTGAGCCATGGTTCACACTACTGGGACTTCAGGTGCCACATGCGATTTACAAATCACACCTGAAGTTGCATCTAATGTATTTCTATGGCACTGTCTTAATAGGTGTGATTTCAAGTAGTGAGATTTGGAAAACAGTTTCTGCATTACTTTTTTACGACTTCAGTGCAATTTAACTCTCATAGACTATAATGTAAATCACACTGAAATCACACATGTGTCTATATCAGGGCTACTTTGAGCCATTTTGAAGTTTTAGCTTAACCCTTTCCTAGTGAAACATTTATGAATAAAATGGCTTCAAATCACATTGAAATTGAGCATACGTTACACTGAAGTTGCACCACATCACTCATGAAGTTGCACTTTAAATAGGACCAAATCACACCACTTTGAAATATCATTCGTTGTAAACCAGGGCTAAGTGTCCAGACTGCCAGAAGTGTTGCAGTAGTTGGCAACCTGGACTTCAGATGTTTCTGCCATTTTCCCTAGTGACACCAGTTCAGGTATAGTAAGACCTCTCCAACAAAGTAAAAGAGGCGAAGATGATGTTAAGGCCTTCTTATGTACTGTTGTGAGGACTGTAGAGGAGCAGGTCTAACCTAAAGAATTTTGGGAAACTGTTGTCATGCCATTGTTATCAGGAGACTCTCAAAAGTCATACGTTAACCAGACCTCAGACAATGCCTGGGATTATGACAAATTAAAAGAGGCGATCATGTGATGTCTGGGAGTGAAAACCTCAGTAAGGGCACAATGCATACACAGCTGCAGCTACTAGGCAGAGGGGGCAGCCCACTTTCAAATGAATGACCCGATCAACCTGGTTAATTTGTGGCTGCAGTTTTTACTGGGCAACCAATGCAGAAAGTCACCATTGGACCAGTTTATGAAGGCCATCTTTTCAGAGCTGTGAAGGTGGGTGAGCCAAGCTTATTCAAATCAGTTGATCAGCTGGTGGAGCTTGTGGAGTGTTATTCTGCCAGAGAGATCTTCTTGGCCTAATCTACAACTTTGAGATCTGTAACAATCAAAAGGCCACTTCCCCTTGCAACAGATCAAAAACAGCTTTATGGTCTGTAGAGCCACAAAGGGGAGTCACCAACAGACTGGAAAGTGGTTAGAGAGCTGTCTCAAGTTGGGAGGCCTTGTTTGGGATGCCCTGGCTGAATGCATAGGCTTCCCTAGTGTTTTCAGTGTAGTGAGAAGGGTCATATTGCTACCAAGTGCCCTCTTATCTGAAAACCTATGCAGTGTGACCTAGTCTTATGGTTGTCTTTGCTGTGTACCCAGGTTTGGTCACTTATTCTGACATGCCTAACTATACGATAAAGATAGGTGGGAAAAGCTCTCATGCCCTCCCAGTCTATATGAATACCTTGATTCATACTAAGCTCGTTGCCCCTGAACAATTGACCTAGCACCAGGTAGCAGTAGTGTGATTGTAAGACGTCTCCATTATTGTTGCATTGTGAGATCCTGTGGAGAGTTCCATTGTTCTGGGTGCAGTAGGTAGGAAAGGGACTGGAGCATGAAAATACCATGATATCCATGGAGTGGACACTTGATCCACTTGAACATAACTCTGATAATAGTACTTTAGAGGTGACTATTGACAAAGTGATTCTCTTCTCCTAGCAGTTTTTCACCTAGGAAAACTTTTAAACCCCCAGTTACATAATCTCACTCTCAAATAGGTCTGTAAAAATATGGAGTTAATTAATATAGAACTCCTGGGATTGAAGATGTGTTTCCTCACCATGCAGTGCACCACAGACTGTAGCAGATTAATAACATTTGGGATGAGGTTGTGTAACAACTATTGATGCCTGGGCCTTAAAGGAAGACAGTGTTAGACGTGGCCCATGCACTTACTCTGGGAAGGGGGCGGGGTCACTTGGACTATGAAAAGACCAAAGAATTTGTTTTACTACTTTTTTTGGCCGAGATACATGCAGATATGAAAGACCATCATAAGTCTTGTGAAATGTGAGTGTCAAATGTCAGCCCTGTGCCCCATTACTTCAGCCTGCTGGTTCTGATGCCTATGATTGAATTTCCATTGAGCGAATTACAATGGATCTTATAGGGCCAATGGTCAAGCCCACTAGATGCCATCAGTACATCCTGGAAAAGTGTACAGTCTAATTGCCTTTAGTAAATCAACCCCAATGTATCTCTATGTTGTGATCTAAAAAAATAGCATGTACATTGCATGGTTGCCTAATGCTCCCAAAAAATGAAGTCAATAAATTCTACATGATACTATATGTGACTAGTGTAACTTATAGCCAAGGAAGCCAATATTTCCATGTATTGAAAATAATTTGTTCTCTCAATAATTATGCATTAGTGGTTTTAGTTGCATTATTGAGTTACTAAAAATCAACCATGTGCTCTGGTGCTAAAACAAGCCAAAATTCAAACCATCTATGGGCAGGCTGGTTGTACTGAAATTGATCAAACAATTGACTTCAGTACAACCAGTTTTCCACATTCGAGTCACGAGCAGTACGGTAATCATTGTGTTTTGCTGGCAGGGAAGGCTCCCCACCTTCAGAATACAATAGCACTGTGGGAGAGATTCTCTCATCAACAATGACTGTTTTGATGGGGAAATCGAGCAATTTTCTTTCCTTCCACCCATATTTTTCAGTTTACTTTGAATTTCTAACTCACTATTTTGACAGTTGTGTTGACATTGAGCTAATAAAGTGATTTCTTACAATAGTAATTATTTGAGACTAGATATAGAAGAACACGTTTTATAAATTAGGACCTACAGCAAGGAATCTGACAGCATGACTGCAATTTACAGTGCCAACTGACGCACCTCTCAAATTACACTCCTCAAATCATTTCACTTCCTACTACTCCATATGCAATCCTTTGGACCTGAGTAACATACTGTAGTAGAAACCTCAGCCATTACTATGCATGTATAAGCAAATAGTGAATTAAGGCAGTCAAAAGTTTGAAAAAGAAGAATCATTTAGAAAAAGGTAAAAAGGATATTTCCTTTCTCTACAAGATGGTGTAAAATCACAGAACATTATTTTCCTAAAAAAAAATATTTTCCTGTTTTTATTTCAACCTTTTTTTGTTTTGCATTTCCTGGTTCTTCTGCAGCAATGATTACATGCCTTCTAATTCCTAAATGTGCCTTGTCTTATGCATGCACCATATTACATTACACTCATTGGGAAAAAAAAGCCTCCCCACTCTTAAATTTCATAAGGCTTTTTTTTGTAATGTCTTACTGTGCATGCTTGAGATGAGGAGCAAATA
Source organism: Staurois parvus (assembly GCF_062004578.1). Taxonomy (NCBI): domain Eukaryota; kingdom Metazoa; phylum Chordata; class Amphibia; order Anura; family Ranidae; genus Staurois; species Staurois parvus. Next base: position 171,015 of record NW_028318324.1, read on the forward strand.
TCACAGGTGGCCCAGAACAGGAAACAAGAAAAACTGCAGAGTGGGAGCATTGCCAAAGGCATCACAGGGGCACATAAAAAGGGCTAAATATGGACATATTGGGGTGGGCACCCTCAGGTTCACTGGCCCTTGGTCTATCCATTAAATAAATGTGCCTCTACTATGGGGGCTCTTAAAATTGGAGAGTTAGGAACTACAGGATACTGGGGTGCCGTAAAGAGGCTATGTAGCTTACACATGTATTTGCAAATGTGTGCTAACTAAACCCCTGTTTTTAACACATACTGTTAAGTTAATTTGGTTTGTTTGCAAGCTGGCTGGCAAGTTAGAGCTGGGAATTTTTCTTTTTTTTGTTGTTTGACATGCGTCACCCTTCCATGTGCTCCTTTCTGTGAAGGCTAGTTATAGGCTGGGGCAGTGGCCATTTTTTGTACTATTAAATATGGACATACATGTCAGAACTTCTCTGAATTAAAATAACAGAATGTCTCAATGAGTTATGCTGAATAACCTCTGGGTGAACCCCACCATCACAGGTATACAAGATCACAAACTAAAATACCCTAAGAAGAGGCTATGAAAAGAGAGTTTGTTTGAGATTCATGGTAAACACAGTTATTTATCAAGCAATGACAATGGGTCATATGCGTCCATAAACAAACTAATCTAAATAGATCCAGCTATAGATGGAGCAATTTTCTTTCCTGCAATCACAAGTTGCAGGAAAGAACATTGCTTGATTTACCCATCAACAGTGTTATGGGGGAATCCCTGCCATGGAGCCATTGTGTTCTCCCAGCGGTGGAAGGGGGGAGCAGTTCCCACCACAAGAACAAAGTTATTACTACCAGCATTGTCCCAGTGATGATGTCTGTTTGGATGAAATGCATCGGCGGAGTTACAGCGACAAAGCCATCATCCCTGCTGATTTCTGTGTATACAAGATGCTTTGATACTTGGTTAGATATGAGCCTATGTCTATTTTTAACCACTTGCCCTCCTGAGGATTTACCCCCTTCCTGACCAGGCCATTTTTTTGACAATGACAATTGTGCGGTCATGCAATGCTGCACCCAAATAAAATTTACGTTCTTTTTTTCCCCACAAATAGAGCTTTTTTTGGTGGTATTTGATCACCTGTGTGTTTTTTGTACATTTTTTTGTGCTATAAAAAGAAAATGACTAACAATTTTGAGAAAAAAACAATATTTTTGACTTTTTGCTATTAAACACGTCCAGTAAACAAAATTTTAAAAATCTAATTTCATCATAAATTTACACCAAAATGTATTCTGCTACATGTTTTTGCTAAAAAAAATCCCAATATGTGTAAATTAATTGGTTTGCGTGAGAGTTATAGCATTTACAAATGGCGGTATATATATTGGTATTTTTTTTTTACTTTTTTACAAGTAATGGCAGCGATCAGCCACTTTTAGCGGGACTGAAGGACTGCGGTGGGCATTCTGATACTGGAGGAAGTGACTTGGTGTCACTGACATCCCCAGTGACAGCAATACAGTGATTAGTACTAAAAAAAAGAACTGACACTGTACTAATGGCACTGGGCAGGAAGGTGTTAACATAAGGGGCAATCAAAGGGTTAACTGTGTGCGTGTGCTGGGAGTGTTTTACTAGGGGGCAGGATGTGTGTGATTCACTGTAATCACACTGATGTGAATGTCTAAGCTGTGCACAGCCATGCACAGCAGTGTACCCGAGCTGAAAGGGAGGCGGACTGTTAGTAAACAAAACAGTCCTCCTCCCCGTAGGAGATCCTCAGAAATCACTGGGCGCTGCCAAGTAATTAGCAGCCAGGGCCCGGTGATTGAGAACTGCAGCCACGAATGGTAGTATGGGTAGGGCATGCTTGCAGCTCGTGCGCTCCCCCTACCCGGAAATGCAAAATCACGTATTTATCTGTGATTTTGCTGCCCTGTAGCAGTATTTCTGCTATAGGATGATCGGCAAGGGGTTAAATAAACTTACTTTTATTTCCTGCACCGTAAGAGATCCCCTTTTACATGTGTCTCTTTGGATTAATTCATTCTGGAGTTGTGCTTGGCGCATGATGGTGTTATAAGGAGTAAGGAGTGATGATAGTAACAATTGCACAAGGTGGTTGATTACAAATGGAATTTTTTTGTGATTCAAATTCTTCGAGATTGGGTGCCTATGGTTCCTGGTCGCCTGACCGTTCAATTTGTGATTACAACTGGAGTTGAGCGGTGATCATCCATCCATTCCTAGAGGGATCTCGGCTTAATGCCCTGTCAGGCCTTTGTTTCCAATAAGAGGCTTTGATGTCTCCTTTTGGTGGTGTGCACGGCGGTGAGGATTTGAGGCACAAGATCCCTGCAATTGCTGTCAGGAGCACAAATTGAGCATGTTTGTTTCACATAACATTTGGTTCCTCATTTACTATTTATGAATCTTCATGAACTTTTGAACACCAATTTATTCATGTGCCTATTAATAAATTTTTTAATTCAATTGTATTTATGTATTTATAAAATTTATAGTGGAGGTTTTTTTATTCATTTATACACTATATATTTATAGTTAATTCAAAATATTTTGATAGTGTAACACATTTGTTTGGGTATAATAGCCGCTAGCAATAATCACATGTAAAATCAGACAAGCTGATCAACTTGATCAAATTCAGCCTGCCCATACATGCTTTGAATCTTGGCTGGTCCCAGTTGAAACTGCTGCGATTGAAATATCTATGGCCGGCTTAAGAGAAGACTCAAAGTTAAACAATACTACTTTTCTGTGTTTACAAGACCTTGTCCAACAGCAAACACCAATCAGTGTTATATGGGGAAAAACAGAGTATATTACTTTCTATTTACCCAAACTAGAGAGGAACAAACCTAAACCTGTGTATTCAGCTAATGCCCATTGTTCCATGTCAGAAAGGTACACAAGAGATAATTAACAGAAATAACTGCCTGAAATCTCACTACAGATGAGAGTGGAACTGTCTATATTTCAACATTATTAAAACAAAATCATTTAAATCTCATGGACCCTATTGCAATCAGGACTCAATTGTGATATCATGTTTATCTTGGATTGTGCTTCATAATCTATAGAAGTATAATGGAAATACTAGAAAGTGTGCACAAACATATTTTAGGAGTATAATTAACCAGTTCAGTACCAGACACTTCTCACCCTTTTCCTGCCCAGGTCATTTTTCAGCTTCCAGCACTGTCACATTTCAATGACAATTACTCAGTCATGCAACACTGTATCCAAATGAATTGTTTATTTTTTTTAGATGGATAGAGTATTTATTTACCACTGGATTTTTTACTTTTTGCTATATACATGAAAAAAATGCTGAAAATGTTGAAAAAAAATGCATTTTTCTTTGTTGCTGTTATAGAATTTTGCAAATACATAATCTTTTTTTTTTTTAATATAGGCCAAAAAGGTATTCTACTACATTTCTTTGGTAAAAGGAATCCATATCAATGTATGTCATTTAGTTTGTAGGAAAGTTAAGAGAAACTTAGTCTACAGAAGAGTCTACAAACTATGGTATATATATGTGAAAATTGATCAATCCTAATGTACTGCACTGTGATTGACCCTGTCTGTACTATGTGATCTCTGTGACCAATCACAGTGTTCAGCACAACAGTATACAGTGAATGGCTATGAATGAAATCCATTAATTGAGTACAACTGTCATGTGATTGCTGTGATTGGTCACAGTGGTCATATGATACCAGCACCAGCCCGGTACAGTGATCTGCCATCCATTGTGTCCAGTGGACATATCACACATCACATATCACAGTCCCTAGGGTCCGTGCAAGGTGTCAAATGACATCCGCCCAGGATCTGAGAGCTCCCGCTTGGGGTTATACAGTATATTTCCTCCAATGTCTCATTATAACTGACTTAGCTGCCCGCAGAATGTGTGCTATGACTGCACAGTATGTGTGAGGGAAGTTCTCGATGCCTGGGTTTCGAATGGCTAGGGCGTGGTCAGGTGTGGTCAAAACGCTGCTGACAGTGGATATAAATCATAATACCTGTTTCCAAAAACTAGTGAGATTTTTGCATGACCAGAAGATATGGTAAATGTTACCTGGTTTAACATAATTCCACCAGCAGAGAGGGGATTGTATAAAATTGTGCCAATCAAAAAGGAGTTAGGTACCAAGGAGACACTGTGACATTGTGAAGGAACATTTAAGATCCTCCTCCCATTTCAATTTTGCAGAACACTAGTTTTTGTTGGAGATTGTCGTAAAAAAGGAGATACCCTTCACAGAAAAGGAAGGTGAAGTACAATATTTCCATATTTGTTAGGGAATTTGGAGAGTGGGTAGATGGTTATTACTCAAGAAACTATACTCCCTTGGCCTCAGCTGTCTCCTGTCTCTCATCCTACTTATCAAAACGCTCCTTCAGCATTAACTATAACACTACCACCTCTCCCCCACTCCCCCTCTCTGTTGGGGTCCCTCAAGGCTCTGTCCTCGGGCCCCTTCTCTTCTCCATCTACACATCCTCCCTTGGCCAACTGATACACCCTCACGGCTTCAACTACCACCTCTATGCCGACAACACGCAAATCTATCTCTCGACCCCTCGCCTCACCCCTTCAGTCTCCGCCCGAATCACCAGCCTACTGAACGACATATCAGATTGGATATCGCTCCACTTCCTTAAACTGAATCTCTCCAAAACCTGGCTCCTAATCTTCCCCCCAGCCCACGCAACCCCCCCCACCTGACTTATCCATCATGTCCTACCATGCCACCATCAAGCCCACCCTGCAAGCCAGAGTACTTGGTGTCATACTAGACTCCAATCTATCCTTCCAGCCCCAGGTCCAATCGCTAACAAACGCATGCAGACTCCACCTCCGCAACATCGCCAAAATACACCCATTCCTAACCCCAGAAACTACTAAGCAGCTTATCCACTCCCTCATCATATCACGACTCGATTACTGCAACTCCCTCCTCACTGGCCTGCCTCACAACAGGCTATCCCCACTTCAGTTGATCCTCAATACGGCAGCCAGACTCATCCACCTTACCAACCGCTCCGTTTCCGCCACCCCCCTCTCCCAATCCCTCCACTGGCTTCCGATTGCCCAACGGATCAAATTCAAACTGCTAACACTGACGTACAAAGCTGTCCATAATTCTGCCCCAAACTACATCACTGACCTAATATCCAAATACCACTTAAAACGCACTCTCCGCTCTTCACAAGACCTCCTTCTCTCTAGTTCCTGATCTCCTCCTCCCATGCCCCACTCCAGGACTTCTCCGGGGCATCACCCATCCTCTGGAACTCCCTACCCAAATCCATCATACTATCACCCACTCTCCTCTCCTTTAGGCGCACCCTAAAAACCCACCTCTTCAGGGAAGCCTACTCCTCCCTCTGCTAACTGCCGATCTCCTCCACTCTTCCTACCACTCCATCCCCCACAGCTTTTCCTCCTGTACCACTATCCCCTCCCTCCTAGATTGTAAGCTCCAAGGAGCAGGGTCCTCGAACCCCTCCTGTATCGCACTGTATTGTTATTGTACTGTCTCATTTATTGTCCCCCATTGTAATGTACAGCGCTGAGCGAACTGTTGAAGCTATATAAATACTGTATAATAATAATAATAAACTGAGTGATTCAGATATAAGTGTAATATTCTAAGGCAGGTATACCATATATTCTGCTCAGTTCAGGTAAAGGTTTAGGCAAATTGTCACCAAGTAGTTTGTCCACCCATAAGATGCCCTGCCTAAGCCATTTTGTAACAGAGAGGTATGGAATATGGATTTCCAGCGTTGCTATGGGAATTCATATTACTTTGGTTTAGGAGGGGTATTGTGGTAGACCAGGCAATGCCCTCCATGCCATGATTGAGGACTTAACAGTCAATGGTAGATTTCCTAGTGGTAGGGATTTCAAAAGATCCACTAAAAGAAGGGTGTGAAAATGAATTTCTTAAGTGCAGGCTCTATATGCACCCGAAGAGTATCAGAGGAAGGATGGAGCCATTGTCTAAGTTGAGCCAACTGTTTTGGTAGATAATAATCCCACCATACCAAAACCTTCTACTTGTCTGTGTTTTAATAAGTAGGCATAGGAACACTTAGACTTAGGGTAGTTATGTTACCAAATACAGTACAGTATATATCCAAAAAAGAGAAGTGAGGGAGGCCAAATATGATGGTGGGATTGGGATAGGCAACAAGCGAAAAACATAGATGACATCTGTGACAAAATCATTGTTTCATTACGCCGCCAATCTGCCCGCCTAGGTTAATTTATGATGAGCACAGTGAGATAATTCCTATTGGATTTTTGCAGTTAGGGGTTTGTAATTCGCCTCAGATATTTGTTTTATGCAGCATGAGTTACTCAGAAATCTCAAATTCCCACATAATTTTAGATTCATAAATAAAGCCACAAGCCTGGTTCTTAAAAAGGACTTGATAATATTTACTTAACTTACTGAGGGAACAATAACCAACTATCCAACCATATGAAAAAAAAACTGTGTATATATTTAATCTACACATGACTGGGCATGCTAAAGTGAACACAGATTTGCTTTTCACATAATAATTGAAGTAAATATTTAAGCTCCACTCAATTTTAGAGGAAGAGGACAGGCCTTGCTGCATGTCATTAGGGATGACCCAAAAGAGACAGCCAGCTCCCAGTGATTTCACAGAAGAACATGGTAGCGCAAGACTCCCCCATTTGCTGGATGGGAGAGTATCTAATTTGAAGACCACCCAGCATTTGGTAAGTGTGAATTAAAAAGAAAATAAATGGAGAGGGGTGAAGTTCCTCTTTAATTAGAAAATAGTGTGGGAAGTAAATGTTATTGTAATTTAAATGTATTTTATATCAAAGGGCCATGCTTAGGTAAGATCTTCTAAACCTAGAATATTTCAATCCCCGGTATTTCAGATTGCACATCTCTAAATTGTATTTAAGTTGTTCTTAAAAAAAAAAAAAAAGACTTTAAAACCAGAAATAGAATTAAAAATAAATATCTGCAGCATTTTAACATTTAAGGTAGCTAAAGAAAATATATTTTTTTTTCATTCAAAAGGTTCAAAATAGAATGCATTGCATGTGCCTCTGCTGGAATAACCCTTGTAGACAGCTGTTGATGTTGTATTAATTATTCTCTTCCCCTGTGACAGCTGAAAATAGAAATGATTGGGACGCATGACACAGGGATTTGCTCATATAGACACCTAAGATTAATATTGATACATTGTCAACATTTCAGCATCACACTGACAAATAAATAAATAAAGGATATGTCTTTTTCTTAACGTCAAAGTGTTCATATCATGTGGAATGTTACATTGGTAGGTTGCTGATGGCATAGCGCTTGTGAAAACTTAAAGACTTTCTAAAATAATATCATAATAAATGTCAGTTAGTTCTTTTGCAAAAGAGCATTTAATGTTTTAACATTCACATGACTTAAATACATATATTAAAAAAAAAAAATTAGCTTTTTCAACAAAACATGACTGACTTAAAAAAAGATTTTTAAACATTGTTTTTTTCCAGCACAGGAGAAATCAATTATACAGATAGTGTAAATTTAAGTGCAGCACTATAAATTAACACCAATAGCCGCACCACAAAAATATGGAAAGCATAGGCTAGTGCACACAGAGGGACAAATTGGTAACATAAGTCCATAGGTAATGGTGCTTAAAAGGTGAATGCCCAAATCATGGTAGCTGCGCTATTATCACCAGACATACACCTCCATAGCGGCCTATCCATAATCTGAGCCAAAGGCTAAATAAATATAAAATGATAAATAATAAAAATCAACCATAATGAAGGAAAGTTCCTTTTAAGGTAATATGATCAAAACACCCAATTCCCCCAAAACAGGAAGCATAAACCATATTTAACCTCACCTTATGGACAGCACCATCTTTGATTTATTACAAAAATTACACTCATACCAAGCTTGCTATTGATCACATATAAATTAAACCCATAAAAACTCAGTCAAAATAGTATTAATAACAGACAAATTGAAAATCAATATAATTGCCTAAACTAAATAAATCTATAAACAAATATTATATAAAAGGAGATTCAACTATTATTGATGAATGCATTCACATTCCACTCTATATTTAAGCCTTGAGGCGCAAAAGATTTTAAAGTATAAATCTACCTCGTCTCCAATTTGGATATCTCACGTCTAATATGGTTGTCTCTCCAATTAGGGATAAACGTGTCTATGGCAAGGAACAAGGTACCAGTTGGGTTTTTATGAAAAAGTGCATAGAGCTTTGACACACTATGACTGGGAAATCCCTTATGTATATTGGCAATGTGCTCATTGAATTGAGTTTGTAACATCCGTACCGAGCAGCCAACATATTGGAGGTCACACAGACATATGACTAAATTAAATAAACCACATTGAGATTTGTTCATGTGACAAAGGCCTTGATCCCGTAAGACCTCAAAGTACAGATAGACTGGAACGTGTTACATTTTTTACATTTCTCAGCATTAACTCTGCAGGCCCCACATTTTCTGCAAGAATAATATCCATTAATTTCATGAAAACATACTGGTCTCTTAGGGGACTCTAATACATTTGGGTCTGCTCGTAATCTCAGGGGAGGAACTTCCTTGTAGACAACATCTGAAGCCTCCAGCAGCAAGGACCAAGCACCCTGTCATTCTTTGAGACTCCCCAATAGAGGTTCTGTTTCACCCCAAAGTATTGAGTGGAAAAAGTGTTAAAAAATGTATGATTGAATGCAGGATCCACCTCAGTTTTCTGTTTAGGCCACAACATGTACTCTCTACCATTGACAGCCACAGAGTCCTCATCCAAAACGTCAAAAACTATATCTCACGAAGAAGATCACTTTGTTTGGTGCAATTTCTTTTGAGCCTAACATGCTGGCTCTTAGGCACCAATCCCATCCAGGCAGTATGGTAGCAGCTGTTAACACCTATGAACTTTTTTCTATTGGTTTCTTTGAAAAAAGTAGATGTCACAATTTGACCATCTATTATTTTGATCCAAAAATGCTACTCGCCTCATATTACAATAAAATACCCCAGTCATTATTATTTAAACATGCTACAAAAACAGCCAAGAGATTCAAGGTCACCCTCCCAAAAGGAGGAGGACATAATCTATGTATCTTTTCCAGAGCACTAGCTCAGGTCTGCACTCTCTGTAGATGATGTCCTCCTCCCACTTGGCCATAAACAGGTTGGCCATGCTGGGCGCAAACTTGTCCCCCATGGCAACACCCCTCCATTGCAAAAAGTAGGAGCCATTGAACCAGAAATAGTTGTGTCCCATCGTGAAATCCTGCAACTAGAGAACAAACTCATGCTGTTACTCAGTATACAGGTCACAACAAACAAGTACAAAATATACTAGGTAAACACTATCTTTCACAAGCAGATGATAGAGTAGACATCTATAAAAATATTGGTACTTACTCAAACTACTTTTAAGATATCTAGGTCTCTAAAAGACCAATTGGTGCAGAGTCACGAGTGCAAAATCTATACTACTACCTAACGGTCAACAATACACACCCAGATTCTATGTTGATTGCCAGTTTGTAGGTGTAGTTTATTTGATGCAATGTGATTGCAGATCCTTCTATATTGGCGAAACTAAACATGCTTTCTATAAACGCATTTGTGACCATGTATCTTTGATAAAAAAAAGAGGTTTCAGACTTTGATAAGTTGACACATACGACTGTAACATAATTTTGACATGTCCAAAATTAATTTCTTTGGGTTAGAATACATACCCATACATGAAAGAGAAGGGGATGTAGATCAGTTATTACTGCAGAGAGAGATGACTTGGATATGTTCACTACAAGCTACTGAACCCCCTGGCTTAAATGAAACCATAAGCTTTCTTCCATTTTTGTAACAATATTATTGGTGTTATATAACATAATTATGTTTTGTATTTTGTTGGTTAATATGTCAAGGTGGATTTGTTATGGTATCATTACCAATTTTTAATATCTCCTATATGAATGTACAAATAACAATTTTTGTGATATGGAGTATATTGATCAAATTATTATTTCTATATATTGTACACTTGAGCACCTATCTGAATAATTAAGAAGGTTTTTGGCTTGGAATTTTTGAAATGGGAGCCCTGCACAGGCCCTTCTCCTCGGCTTGGCCATTTTGGTTCAGTAGGCGACTACACGAACACCCAGGGCATCTGGGAATGGATGGGGAGCCCTTAATTGACCTTTTTATTCTCCTTACGGGCACCCCCAGTTTTTGGTGCCATGGGTGCTTATCTCCATATTGCAATATCCCCTGTTTATTATATTGGTTCATATATTTTATATTTATTTTTATACTCTTATCACACCTCTTTTTGTGTAGGTGTATTTTGTTTGATGGTTGTTTGTGTTTTGTCTCCAGACTTTGTGAAGTGCCAAAGTTGGCCACCAGAGGACACTTGTTAATATGATGGCATTAGTTTTTCCATGTTGAAGCTTGCTGGAGTTTTGGAATGTTATAGTGTGGGGACACATATATATGGTGTTGTTCTATGGTAGGGTATCAGCCCACGTATTCACAGTGGTTTCGTTGGTGGTACCTATGTTCTACCATGACGTTGGCACGTTCAGTGGGACTATTTTCGTGGGGTTGATATGCGTGATAGTGACATTATAACGTGCACGTCACGTCATGACATCACAATGCTTAGTGCAGGGGAAGGGCGCGCACATCTGATGATGATGGATGGGTGCATTGGTGACAGACACAGCATCTGCATCCCGCCTGGACATTTTTGCTGGGCAGGGTGGGAGGGGCACATATATAAAAGGTGGAATATATTGGGACATATACTGGTGGGATGCCATGCTGCATGTGTGATCAACCAAATGGAGGTCTATCTTAGTGAGTGAGTGGGTCTATGTAGTAGGTTTAGATTATACATGGGTTCATTGAAGTTATCGGTTCGGAATTTTGATCCATGTTTTTCTATACCTATAGATTGAGCGTTCCCACAAAAACAACATACTTGATCAGTTTGAGCTAATGGAATTAGTGTTGGTGAGGCTTGTCTGCCCAGCGGATAACAAACAGGTACTGTGATCATGTAAATTATTTATGCTTCCCAATCCCTGTTTAATGGAATGAGGAGGAAATAAGTGGAGTTGTTTATTAGAATAAAATTGCCCTTAAATTGTAGATATGAGGTATATATCTTATATATTTTGGTGGATTTGGGGGCTAGATTGGCTATGTTGCCCATTTATATTTTTATATATATATATTTTTGCTTAATATAGATTCCCACCTGTGTGCCCTTCCTGCAGCACACTAGATATTGGCCTTGGTCAGGGTGTTTTTTGTGGGGGAGTTTTGGACCGGCTGGCTTTCAACCAGTTTATGTGCTTTCAAATTGATCATTTTGGTTCTATGTATATTGGTAAGACACTCTTTAACCACTTAACCTCCAGAGGATTTACCCCCCTTAATGACCAGGCTTCTTTTTGCTACTCGGCGGTGCTCTAATTCAACTGGTAATTGCGCGGTCATGCAATGCTGCACCCAAACAAAATTTATGTCCTTTTTTCACACAAATAGAGCTTTCTTTCGGTGGTATTTGATCACCTGTGCGCTTTTTATTTTTCACACTATAAACAAAAAAAGGCCAAAAATTTTGAAGAAAAACAATATTTTTTACTTTCAGCTATAAAAAATATATTGTATACTCAAAGTTGGTTATAAATTTAGGCCAAAATGTATTCTGCTACATGTTTTTGGTAAAAAAAATCCCAATAGGTGTATACTGATTGCTTTGTGTGACAGTTATAGCGTCTACAAACTATGGTATAGATACTGCAATTTACACCATATTTTTGCTATACAGCGCTGCGTTAGTTTAACGGACAATTGAGCGGTCATGCAATATGGTACATAAATAAAATTTACATCCTTTTTTTTCCCCACAAATAGAGCTTTCTTTTGGTGGTATTTGATTGCCTGTGCGGTTTTTATTTTTTGCGCTATAAAAAAAAAGGCTGACAATTTTGAGGAAAAAAAACAATATTTTGGACTTTTTGCTATAAAACATGTCCAGTAAAAAAAAATTAAAAAATCTAATTTAGTCATAAATTTCTGCCAAAATGCATTCTGTGACATGTCTTTGCTAAAAAAAAAAAAAACCAATACATGTAAATTAATTGGTTTACGTGAAAGTTATAGCGTTTACAAATGGCGGGAAAGATACTGGGATTTTTATTTTTTTTTTTATACTAATAATGGTGGCGATCAGCGACTTATGGCGGCGATCAGCGACTTATGGCAGGGCTGCGGCGGACATTCTGACATTGGGGGGTACTGACTTGGGGTCACTGACATCCCCAGTGACACCAATACAGTGATCAGTGCAAAAAAAAAAAAAAACACTGACACTGTACTAATGGCACTGGGGAGGAAGGGGTTAAGTTTATTTTTCAGGGAAAGGGTTAACTGTGTGAGGGGAGTGTTTTACTAGGGGGCGGGGTGTGTACTGCAGGGAACACCGCTGATCTGGAGAGAGAAACTCTTCTGTCCCGAACAGCTTGTCCTGGAGCTGTCACGGAACTGACTGAAAGCACAGCTACTGCAGCTGTGCTCTCTGTCAGCGATTGCCGCCAATCACCGGGACATAGCCGGTAACGTCCGCGGCTGTGATCGGCGGGACAGGTAGGGCGGCGGCGTGCCTCGCGCGCATCCCCTGTTTACAAAATGCACGTTTTAACACGTGCTTTTGCCCAGCCGTGCCGCCCTGCCGCCGTATTTATACATTGGCTGGGCGGCATGTGGTTAACCAATCTACCATGATTATTAGTTTGTCGTCGTTTTGGTTCATTGTTGTAACTACAAAAGAAAAATTGTTTTATTTGATTGAATCATGTACATAAAATTTATATTTGTTATATAGGATGGTATAACATAATATATGTGCTGTGAGGTATTGATTATTCTTCTCTCAGTTCCATTATAGTATGATAGATTTTATTCCCTGAGGAAGCCCGAATGTGCGAAACATGTCAGGATTCATCACACCACATGTGCAAACTATTGGAAACTATTGTGTGTGAAACAGTATTCCATCAAAACCTCCAAATTGTTTGTTTTAAACTTTTAAATGTTTTAAAAATTTTGTAATAAGGAATTTGATGGTTTTATTTTGAACTTGTGTCATGACTCTGCACCTGCAAAGTCCCAAGTTTTTGAGGAGTGTTTTCTCCTTTTTTTCTTGCCATAGACAAGTCTACTCCTAATTGAAGAGGCAACCATAATAGACGTGAGATATCCAAAATAGAAATGAGGTAGAGTTATACTTTAAAATGTTATGTGCCTCATGGTTCTACAATAAATATAGAGTGAGAAGTGAAATTCATCAATAATAGTTGAATCCCCTTTATATAATATTTGATTATAGATTTATTTAGTTTAGGTAATTTGATTGATTTTTATTTTTTCTGTTATTAATACTATTTTGACAAGTTTTTATAGGTGTAATTTATATGCGATCAACAATAAACTTTGTATGTGTGTAATTTTTGTAACACAAAATAGTGCTGTCAAAGAGGTGAGGTTAATTATGGTTTATTTTGCCTGCTTTTGAGGAATTGGATGCTTTTCCTTTATTATGGCCGTTTTTATTATTTCTTATCATTTTATATTTTTTTAGCCTTTGGCTCAGATTATGAATAGGCTGCTATAGAGGTGTATGTCTGGAGGTAATAGCGCAGCTACCACGATTTGGGCATTACGGTCATTGGTAGTCATTTGGCTAGAAGCGGTTCCACTATTTGGAGGGTCCCTCTAGTACACTTATGAGTAGCGCGATGCTATCCACTGGTCACACCCCTGACAATGTCTGTTGATGACGAAATGAGTAGGGTAGAGTCACAACCATAGACATCTTGTTGCTTTGAAACTTGGTTTGAATCGCATGATATGCTGGATTTTATACTGACCGCTGTAAGTGCAATACTTGTGATGTTTGTTAACATACTACACTACGAGATGGCCTTGCTTTTTCCCTAATCTATACCATCTTGAGAAGAGCTTTGGTCTACTAGTTATTGGATCCGTTAAGTGGGTGCATTCACAGTGAGATGATTGATGACTCTTGCCTGGAGATTTAAAGCTGCGCTATTTGACCATTTTTAAAGGTGGTCAAATTCATCCAACAAGAGTACAACTGGGGTAATGGTGGAGGATATTTCTATCTGTTGCTTCACCTTATAAGCACTATTACCTATGGACTTATGTTACCAATTTGTCCCTCTGTGTTTGCACTAGCCTATGCTTTCCATATTTTTGTGGTGGATATTAGTGATAAGTTATGGCGCTGCACTTAAAGTTACACATTTTTATTATGGGTTTGGCCTGCTGAATGTGCTAGCTGCTCTGTTTATTGTTTCCATTTTATGATGATTTTATTTTTTTACAGCTTAAGAGCAAGTGGTTGGTTTGGAGTTGAATTATACAGTATAGGTAGAATCTAATGTCTTGTTGCTTATAATGAGAAGGACATGGATATCCATTGGAGAAAGTCCACTGACTGTCCAATGACTACAACTGATAAATGCATCAGTGGGGAGGCAGAAAGAGTATGCATAATGTGGTTAGTCAAGATGAGAATAGCAAGTGGCTATCAATTCTGATTGGGGGTGAGGAAGCATGGACTAAATTTTGCTCATCCTTGCAAAGAGCTTTCACCTTTGAGCGTCCTCTGTGTCTTTGATTAATATTGCAGTTTAAAGAAAATTCCTGTAAATGCCTTTGATTGGAAATAAAAGTGTGAGAGCTTATTAAGAAACATCCTGTAGTTTATTACTCTTTATGAGTTTTAATAATTCATTAAATTATTTTTAAGGGTTAGTGTCACTATTCTTAACCTACAGACCATTACAGTACTCAAAAAAAAAAAAATCTAATTTCAATGCTGATACACCTGATTTTCCATCCAGAGGTTGTACTCACCAGATGGCAGAGACATTATATATGGCAGTGGTACATGATGTAACTTTTACAGTGAGTTGCAGACACCTAAACTGGCCATAGATGGCTCCTGCTGAACTGGCCGAGATTTGAACTATCTATGGGCAGGCTGATTGTACCGAAATCGATTGTTCTACAGCTTGGGTATGACCAGCCTGTCAGATTTTTTCATGTCATTTTTTCCAGAGGCTATAGCCACTAGCAATAATCATTGTGTTCTCCTAGAAGGGATGGCTCTCCCTACGCCCCCCGTGCCTCTCCACCAAGAGAACACAATAGATCTATGAGAGGGATTTCCCAATCAACACTGATTGTGTTGATGGGGGAACGAAGTGATTTTCTTTCCTGTAACCTGTACTTGCAGGATATCATCCATTGCTAGCTTTATAGTACACAGCAGATCACATCTATATATGGTGAAGTGTGGGGTGACACTAAATTTTTATTAAATGGACACAGCACTTCAATTCAGAAATAAAATGAACAACTCATCCAGGACCTTTCAGTTGGACTTCCTTCAACAAGAAAACTTTCACTGAACAGAGTGAGTATAGAGGTTGCTAATCTTTAAATGTCTAAAAGCAAACAACTTATTCTGTGCTTTGTCTTTAGCTTCCCAAAATGTTCAGGAAATACTTTCGTATGCATGCACCCTGTAATATATTTCTACTATTAAAATATAAATTTTATATAAAATGGTAAAAAATATATAAAACATCAGTTAAGCAAACAGGAATATAAAATAATTGCAAAAATTATCCTAGAACAATTATTTGCTCCTTTTATAGATATAAAGAAAACACTTTAGAGTTTGACAATGGCAATAATAATGATTATTACACTATCTTTAGTTAATACAGGTAATTCCAGTTTGTAAAATGTGTCATAGAATGTAGGTGGTGATTCCCATATCATAATGAGCTAGGTATGAGCTTGTCTGCTTAACGAGCTCATAAGTAAAGGTGGTACAATTATACATCATTTGAATGATGTGCCTAATTAAACTGAAAATTGGATACTTCCTTTGCACTTAGAAGGCCTATTCATATCTGAACAACAGCTACTACCAAATTACAGTTTTTAAAACCCATTAGAATTTAAACCTCATTGAAAACTCATAGAAAGAAAGGTGGTTTTGTAAAGTCTTTGATGTATTTCTTCTGCACTATTCCTTATCAACACAGAGTTCATCCAATTAGACACAGTGGGCTCAATTCACTAATTGGTATCTATCACTTTAAGTTCAGCAGTAAAATTATCTCATAGCATTTTTCAAAAAGATGTTTTGGCACTCACTAAAAAAATGCTACTAAAATACTGCATGTGTTATTTCTTGAAATGATGCAGTTTTCTGGTATTGAAAACTTGCTGTATTTTAAATCTGACACCCACAGCTTCCTTAATATCACTTGCCTACCAGGCACTTTCACCCCTTCCTGCCCCGGCCAATTTTCAGCTGTGAGTGCTGTTGCAATTTGAATGACTATTGCGTGGTCATGCAAGACTGTATCCAATTGAAATTGTTATTTTTTTTAGACATATATAGCTTTCTTTTGGTGGTATTTAATCACCACTGGGTTTTTTATTTTTTGCTAAACAAAATAAAAAAAAAAAATGTTGAAAAAATTTTTTTTTCTTAGTTTCTGTTATAAAATTTTGCAAACAGGCAATTTTCCTCCTTCACTGATGTGCGCTGATGGGGCTTCACTGATGGGCACTGATATGCAGCACTGATAAGCACTGATAGAACCGTCTATGCCAAGCTTTAGATAGAATTAGCTTTTGACATGTTTTTGTTTATAAGCAAAGCTATGTAAGCTGGGATTGCTTTGTAATGTGGCATGCATTTTGCCCAAATTGCAACTGTCATTTTAACTACGTATGGAGCAAAGTGGCAATAAAATGTGAGGAATACATAATTGTATCTGAAGAGTTTTTACTATTGGTCCACAACTGACATGGATGCACATGCACAGGCTACAAAATGCACATACTGACTTTACTAACAAATAACTAAGAAGTGTAAGCTCCAGCACTGATTTTATGCCAGCTATGCAGTGGCACGTCTTTAATACAAAATACCTTTTTATAATATATTAGAGTCTATGTGACAGCTGTAGGAAATTTCAGATATGCATCGCATGTAGGAAAAAACAGCATGAAGAGTGTACTGATATAATTAAAGTAACAGTTGTTTGAACTATATGGACTTGTGTCTTTTGTTTCAAGCTATTATGTAATTATGCAAGTATGTAATAAAATTCTACTAAAATTATAACAGAAAAATGTGTATGCAGTGTTGGGGGTATCAGAGTGCTCATGCTCATACTCATATATGCCAGCTGTGGCAGTGCTGAGTATGTGTACATGTTTCATATGCCGGTGCCTCTGAGCAGGTTTCCAGTAAGAAACATCAATACATATGCTAAATTTCTTTTTGCCCGGTACAGAGTATAAAATTACATACTTGCTGCTTAGCTTGCCACTTGCACATCTAATTGCTTAGCTGTCTAGTCACATAATTTTTTTTTCTTCAAGTAAAAGGTTTGGCACAGACATATACCCTAGTTCAATTTGTCAAAACAGAAGCCTCAAAAACAGAATTGTTTGGATGTTCAACAAGCACAGAAAGCCAGGACAGCATCAGGTGCATTGAAAAGAGTATGATCAGCTACTTAGACTCAAGGATCTTGTTCGCTGTTCAGATTGTCATATTTGTTTTTTGACAGTTTTAGAAAATGGCAGTGGTTGTTGAATAAAATGGAAAAATAATTTTTAAACACCTAAAATTACAAAAAAAGAAAAATTTAAGCCATTTTATGTTATGCTGTTTTATTTTTTGTGAAAGGGGAGTTTTCTTTTAACAAACATGAGAGACAAGATCTTTTTTCAAACATGATTTTCAAGGATTCAAAAAGTCCTAAATCAAATAACCAAAAAGTTTTTGAAAGTCAATGTCCCTCTAAAAAACAAAAAATATCCAAAAATTGTCCACAAAGTGATAATCTCTTCAAAGTCTTGAAAAAGCTGGGTTTACCTCAAACAAAACAAAAATAAAAACCACATAGTGCATTATCCTTAGTATATATACAACATATAACTCATCCAGTGATACTTCACCAAAGTGAAACAAAAGGTGTAAACAGCAAACATGTGCCAATACACTATATAAAGTGAAAAGCCGTGTAAGTGAATCACTCTTTAAAGTGCTTAACACACACAAATCACGTCTACTGCAGTAAGGAGTGAATACCCTTACCAATATGTATATCACTTTAGGCCTTAGATAATAATCCCCAAGTAGACTGTATGATGGGATGAATGGTGTTCAGCCAGTATCCTCACTTCCACCTCATACTCCAATGTGGATCCATCCACACTAGTTACTCAGACCAGTTTTCATCATAACCGCCATCCAGATATCGACATATATATCCCTATTAGAGGGAGGTGACGTCAGACGCAAACGAGGAACCGGAAGTTGAGCGACGGCCATCTTGGAGAGTGGAATAGAGACTGTCTGTAGCGGTTTGGACTCTCCTAGACGGACGGCATTAAGGTTTTCATACTTTAAACATGCGATAAGAAAGATTTTATATTGTAAGCAGCACCATTAAAGTTTGTGATCCGAGAGTGTGGCGGTATTATACTATATATTTTTTTGTATATATATATCGATATCTGGATGGCGGTTATGATGAAAACTGGTCTGAGTAACTAGTGTGGATGGATCCACATTGGAGTATGAGGTGGAAGTGAGGATACTGGCTGAACACCATTCATCCCATCATACAGTCTACTTGGGGATTATTATCTAAGGCCTAAAGTGATATACATATTGGTAAGGGTATTCACTCCTTACTGCAGTAGACGTGATTTGTGTGTGTTAAGCACTTTAAAGAGTGATTCACTTACACGGCTTTTCACTTTATATAGTGTATTGGCACATGTTTGCTGTTTACACCTTTGTTTCACTTTGGTGAAGTATCACTGGATGAGTTATATGTTGTATATATACTAAGGATAATGCACTATGTGGTTTTTATTTTTGTTTTGTTTGAGGTAAACCCAGCTTTTTCAAGACTTTGAAGAGATTATCACTTTGTGGACAATTTTTGGATATTTTTTGTTTTTTAGAGGGACATTGACTTTCAAAAACTTTTGGGTTATTTGATTTAGGACTTTTTGAGTTATATGCACCTATTGGGAAATAAGGGTCATTATTGATTATTATCACTGAGCATATTATTTGTATATTTTGTACACCTCTAAGGGTAGGGGTGAAGTGTGCTGATACGGGATATTTTTGTTTAGAGTGATTTACTAATATTATGATTTTCAAGGATTGTCAACCTAAGACTATTCATTCGCATAATACTTATTGAGTCTTGGTATGACTAGTTCCAATGCTGAACATAACATCTGGAAACACAAAGGAATTACTGCACTGAAGGACATTTTCACAGGCATTATTTAAATCTTCTAAATAGCTAGGGATGGAATTCCAACCAGATATAAAAGACTTTTTGAAACTACTTACAAGGAAAGAATTCTCTAAATATATGTTCTTCAAATGGATTCTGTGGGTGGTATTCTCAAATATTTTATGTTGCAAGAAAAAGAAAATTATGTGCAGAGAATTTCCTGAATGCAGCAAATTGGAAACAATTGTCTAAAAATATAATACATGTCTACTAGAGTCATGACTTACGGTCTTCTGTAAGGCATTTTGTGTACACATAAATAGAATGCTAAAAATTAGTGTTACTTCAGAAATTAGAATCAGAAGTGATGCAAGATCTAGCAAGATAGATCTTGATTTCTTGTTGTTTAATATGTGCATATATTTTTATATTGGTTAATCAACAACCCTTTCTTCCTTAAACCAATGTATATAATCTTTATATCAAAATATATGTTTCCCACCATGCATTAACTTTACTACTGCAATATAACAAATAACTAATCAAACACCTCAGACAATTCTGGTGCCATATCACAATACTCTTTATCAAGTCATGTCTCCTTCCTACTTTAACATGTCAGCCCTCTAATGCTTCTCTAATCAGCTAAGGGTTCATGTGTCTTCTCAGTCTTCTATCTGCTCTCCTCAGCTGCAGGGTAATGAGTCTGGCCAAACACCCCCCTGCTTGATTAGTGCAGGAGGCACCTTATTTTACCACTTGATCTACAGAAGGTTTTATCCCTTTCATTACCTGAGCATTTTTAGCTACTTTAATTGAAATGTGATATGTTATGCAACACTTTACTCAAATAAAATATATATATATATTTAATGTACATATGGTGCAGCGCTAAATATAAATAAAAAAGTGCACTTAATACAATGAATAAATCAAATAAATGCCAACATATGGATCCCAAAATAGGAAAATTAAATTAAGGTGCAAAAATCCTTAAAGTGCAATTGAGTGCATTACTAAAAAATGGGTCATAATTCCAGACTCTAAATACTGTGAAAAACAATAAACCCAAATCCCAAAATTGGGATAATACACACCAATAGTGTAAACAAAGTGAATCCCTACAAATGGGATAAATATAAAGTGACAAGTGCCAAAACTCAAATAGGTGTATACATTAACTTACGTACATAATATCTTAACTTATGCCAGGAGTCAGGAGAAAATCATCCTGTTTAGCTAAATCCTCACACTGAAAAATTTATGACCACTGAGTGGATCCCAGTCTACAAAACTATAAGGTATTGTAGATATATATAGTTACTAACTGATATGTATAGATGGTATTGAGTAGCATAATTTAATCTAAACTTTGTTATTGATATTTACATGCAGTGTCATTAATATTGTGTCTCCCTTTGGTCTGGAACTAGAAGGAGCAACTGAGGCATGCCAGGAAGTTCCTTTATGGTGGGATGTTGCAGGCATAATGTTTTGCCTGGTTAGGTAAGGACCCAAGAACACTTCTCTTTTCTTCAATGGAGGGAGGAGTCTACCTCTAGCTGACCTTGGAATAGACTTTGGGCAGACTGGGTTATTCTTTGTGGTCTCTGCCTCCCTGCAGTACTATCACCTATGCAGCAATAGCAGCGCCATGCCTCATCACATATGTCATCCCTTAGATTTGGTCTCATGGTGTGGTGCTGTAAACCACATGAGGTGGAAAACATATGCCAGTGTCCCCATTCCTACATGGGGATGCAAAACCAGACTGGGTATGGTTAATATACAGCAACAATATTCATTGTGTTGTAGGCAAAAGAAGGAGTCCTCAAGAAAAAGTGTTTGTCCATAGCCCTTGGAGATCCAAGCTTATCATGGGAGATAATGATAACATTAAGAATAAAAAAAGGTATTTGGGAATTTACTTTTTATGTTTTTATCTGAGGAAGCTTTATTTAAGATATATAAATGTGAATACAGTGCTTAGTTGCAAAGGAGTTTACAAAAGCTTTAGGGCCCATTCACATTTTGCTCTTTTTGTGTATAGTGGTAATGTGTGTTGTGCCACACTTTAATATGTATTACATTAAAGCAGCCCATTCATTTTGAATGGGCTGCCAATGTTCAAAAATGGAAAAAAATGAACATGCCACATTTTTTCCAATGCAGCACACCACAATGCATAGTAGTGCATTTAGTGTGCTGCAATGTAAAAACCTATGCTGTTACCACTGCTGAAGAATTTAGAGTAAATGGTAAAGGCATGAGTCTATATAATATATAAAATGTGTGGTCTATTAGTTATATTTGCAATTTAACCACTAGTTTGTAAACCAGTGCTGTTTGTAAATTTGTGTGTTTAAACTTGTTGAGTAGCCAATGGGCTTTCACATGGAAGTGATTTAGGTGGCTGTAAAGCCACCAAATCACTTGCACAGCCTGCCAAAGATACAGTCCACTGCCATGTATCCATGGCTTCTCTGTTGCACATGTTGATCCAGGACTGGCATGACGGGTGTCAGTGGGTGGAACGGAGGAAGCCCAGTAAACATCCATTTGGTGATCTCACAATGAAGTGATGTGTATTATGTCACTTGTGAGTTCAGCTGTACATTTCCCTGGCCAGGCAAGAAGCTACTGTAGAAAAATTGTCCCAATTAATATCTATCCTTTAACCACTTGCCTCCAGGGCACTTTTACCCCCTTCCTGTCCCTGCCAAATTTCACCTGTCAGTGCTGTTGCAATTTAAATGACAATTACACAGTCATGCAACACTGTAACCTTTTGAAATTTTTATAATTTTTTCACACAAATACAGAGATATATATATATATATATATATATATATATATATAAGAATTTTGAAAAAATAATTTTCTTCATTTCTGTTATAACATTTTGCGAATAAATAATCTTTCTACACAAATGTATGCCAAAAATGTATTCTGCTATGTGTCTTTGGTGAAAATAACCCAAATTAGTGTTTATTATTTAGTTAGTAGGAAAGTTATAGTCTCTACAAACTATGGTATTTATCTAAAAATGCCAGGACGGTATAAATACCACCAAAATGAATGCTTTTCAGAAAGTAGACAGTCTGAGGTATTTAGCAAGAGGCATGGCAAGTTGTCATAATTTTGTGGAAAATTAAGAAATTAAAATAACAACATTTTCACAATTCTTTTTTACATATTGTCACCAATGCAGTACAGCATCATCATATAAATGGTGTGGTGGTGATCAGTGTTTATTTTATTTTTTTAAATGTTTTATTACATTTTTTCCTATTTTTTTTTCTACTCCTGTGACCAGAGCAATACAATGTTACCATAGTAACATTGTACTACTTAGGGAAAGTGATCAGGATTTTTTATAACACATTATTAACACATAAATTACATTGGTATAAGCAAGCATTTTTACTGAATGAAACTGATTCATTCAGTAGTTTTTGTTGTGATCAGCTGTGATTGGCTATAGCTGATCACATGCTACAGATGGGCTGTGATTGGCCCAGTCTGTGCATATGATCACTGTGGCCAATCACAGCTTGCAGCACAGTTGTAAACAGTGAATGGCATGAAAGTTAGCCATTCATTGTTTACAACTGTCATGTGATCTGCTGTGATTGGTCACAGCAATTACAGGGTGCTGGCCAGTGTAGTGATTTGTCATCGCCATGTCCCGTGGACACAGCTGCTGACAGATCGCACCGGAGTGCAGCCCATGGGGCACACACAAGGAACGATCCTGTGGGGACATCATATGACATCATCCCAGGATAATAGGGTACCCACTCGGCCGTCATTGCATAATAGGCCGGGAGGGAATAAGTTAAAGCAAGGTGCACTTTGGACACAATCAAAACAAGACTTCCCAGCACATTTGTAAAAGCGTGTTTAAAGCAATGCCTATGGACAACTTTGAGCATTCTTTGACACTGTTTTTCAGGCATGCATTATTTTATGACTTGACATGTTGGGTATCTATTTACTCACCACAACCTTATCTATTACATATTTTACAAATAATGGATAATATATTGTTTGTGTGCACTATAATTACCTTTAAGGTAATTTTTACTAAAACCTTGCATTTGATAATCATGTTAATTTCATTTGACATTAAATTACAACTATTATCATTTTATTCTCAGGGTCTTTGCTATTTGAAAATATATACTGTTGGGGTTTACCTAATCTTCAACCTAAAATGGGCACTTCAAAATGTGTGCAAAACTGGAAAAAATGGCACTGGAAGAATAATGGTCAAGGTAGGGCCGTGGGTTTTTTTTAATGACTGCATTGTAAACATATATAATATTTCAAACTTTAGTAAGGACATGAAAGACATGCTAATAACTTTTGCATACTGATGCTTAACAATAACTGTTATCCCTAAACACTGACAGAGGCACTGCTTCTGTACATTGCAACTATTTTCTTGTACATCATTGTACACTACACCTACTTTCACTGCCTGTGTGTGACAATGAGAAACTACATTTGATATAGCATCTTACAGTAGAAGAGGAAGCCTGTTTCTGCAAGGCTTATTTAATAACATAGTTCTAAACGATTGGTGAATTATAGTCCTACTCCTAAGCAACCAAATAGAAATCACCTTTCTTTAGTTTGTCAATGCTACAATGTCATAAGTTAATTTCTACTGTATTGGCAAAATAGTCCCATATTTATTGAATTATTTTATAGCAGTTTGGGGAGCCAGTGAGATGTTCACAGAGTCTTTTTACCTGAGTAAGTGTTCCTGATAAACATTTTTGTTATAAATGTATACCATATATTTTATCTGCTTTTGAGAGATGGAGGAATGGAACGCCTTTGATAACTTGAGGCGTTGGAATTTAAATTCTAACCAATGGGTTTATATATATTTGCTATCTCCTTCATATCTTAAACTTTGATGGTGTTATTATTTAATATAATAGATATATCTTAATGCAATTCTCCCAACATGGTAACAATCTGACAGTTCATTGATGTATCCACAAGCACCTCTACCAACATTTATATATTTATTTACTTTATATACTTCTATGTATTCACACAGTTTGGGTTTTTCTATTCTGTGAAATCCTGGAAACCCCCCTCCCTTTTGTTGTATCTACTTATTCTGATAATCTTTGTAAGTATGGAACATACAGTATAAGGGAGTGAAGATGCAGTCTTAAATATACCCCTATAGAAAATGAAAATAAAAAAGAATATAATTCATATTTATAGAATTTTATTTTTGGTGATATACCTCCTTTGCAGTGGTCCCTGGGCTATCCTACACTCCTTGCTGGATTTTTGGTGATGTTTATTCCATCTCAATGACACCCTTCTGTTGTGGACTGTTTGTGGAGTGGATGCCTGTTTGTGGGTGGGTTCCTTGCCTTTGCATATGATGTACTAACCTTAATGAATTGTATTTTATATCTTATACCTATTTTTGTATCTTTATTAGTATCATATATGCATACTTCTTGAAGAAGCTGAAACACGTAAAAGAAAATGCATGACCCTGCTTACGACAATTGTAGAAGATATCTATCAAAATCATATTTCTGAAATTCTTCTACGGTTTTCATATGGACTTGAAATAAACATTACTAATTTTTAACTGTTTATGTTTGATTTATGGATGTAGCATCTCAAAAACCCCATTCCTACTAAACCTATTCTAATTTATCTATGTAAGGGATGTGGTGCTGTAAACATATTTTCCTTTCATCTGCTTGTACATTTTAATAATTTATCGAATCTAGATTACATCTGTTTCAGTTCTTTTCTTGTAAACTCAGAAACAGTTCAGGTAAAAAAAGAAAGAGTTGTTAATGCTTTGCCTTATACTAAATATGTATGTTCAGTGTTTTGGTACAAACATAATGTTCTGTTTTGGCTTCATTGGAACCTTTTCTCCTTATATGCTCCTATGGTATTGATGTACTACTCAGTGTAACATGTTAATATTTTAAAATAATAATTCATGTTGTCATTGTCATTGTCATAATCATCACAATTGCTACCATAGTATGATTTGTTGATGCTCCAGTGAAATTAAATATTGTTGAGAATCATGGCATTTTAAGTATAACTTCAGGAAAGCATCTTAATACATGATTCAAACACATACAGGTTTGCAGTTTTATCTCCCAAAGTATTTGTAATTTTGGTCAGCCATTCATGCAATGCATAGGTTCAGCTACCTTCTCATTGGACATAAGTAATTATGTGGATTATTTTTTGTTAAATGAAAAGATCAAAGGTAGAGATGCGGCATAAGGAAAAGAGTTGCTGAACCAAGAAATAAGCATATTTCACCTTCCTAATTTACATCACAATTAACTTTTAGTAAATCACAAGATTGTCTGAGCAGGAATATTGTTTTTCGGCAGTATACATGCATGTACTGTATTTTAGCTGTGTATTATTCATTGTGTTGGTTAATAAAACTCTTTACAACCATGGATGGTTGTGGAAACAAAAACAGAACATGCTTTACGGTACAGACAGGACTCCAGATTCTTCCATGAGGTGATAATAGTTTCTAGGTAAGAATACTTTGAAAACATTCTAGGAAGCAAAAAAAAAGTTTACTATATGAAATACCGTAATGATGGATATATCAAATTCACATTATTTGTTTTTATCAATATGATCTTGATTTGAAGTTGCAAATCAATTCATGATCATATTGTCAATTAACATACAGTATTTGATGACACAGAGAGCCACAACACTACTTGAACTCTTTTTTTTCAGTGTGTATATATGTTTTCAAAACATAAAAGTAAGCTTACTTGATTAAAGAGCTTGCAATATATTCCACATATTTAAAAAAAAGAGTTCTTTTGTATGCTCACTATGTAGTAATCTGACAGGATGTAATGTATTCATGGTCAGCCCTGGAAAATGTCACCCAATTAACATGATAAGAACACTTTCTATCATGAGATCTTTGACTTTGCCAATGCCAAGGTCACTACACTGAACTTCCATATACACTCTTTTATGTCTTTTCAGATCAGTTATACCATTTAGGCAACAGTGTCATAGACAACTGCTGATGCATTATGTAAAATTAGATCCATTAAATATGTTTATCATCTGACAGCTGTAAATTATGATCAATTCAGGTTATAAAAATGACCTATGGACACACTTTAATTGTTTGATTAATGTATAATTCTGAAATGTCAATGAGGGAATCTGCATATAGACATTTTTATCTGTGATTTTATCACATTATAACAGCCCAAGTTATTTTATTTTCTTGTAATATCAAGTGCTAATGCAAAACTTTGTGCTCCTCCTAAACACAAATATATACTGGGCAGTCTGTGGGGGCAAGTTCCACTGTATTGATGGGCTGTTTTCATTCATGCTTTGTGAGTAGTATTTATGAAGAATAAACAATGGTTTTTTTTAGTAATATTACACTATTGGTCGATTGCTTTTCTTTTGTGGAGCTCCTATGCTGCATACTTTGTGTTGTGAGCATCCTTCTGCTTCTAAGTGTGAAAAAGAGATTAAACAGGATGAATTGGAGCTCAAGGGAAAGAGTGGCCTGCACATGCACTATTGCTTATTGATTTATAGACAAGCCATACCATCTAGTGAGCGTCAATGAGTGTGGAGAAGGTGTCTGTCAGCACGTGGTGTCTTTGGAGGATTTCTGCATGTGTCTATCTATATTTTAGAATCACGTGGATTCACTTGGTGTTTTATTGGTGCTATGGACTTTTATTTTTTGTTTATGGACTGATATAATACTTAATAGTTTTTTCACATATTCATTCAGTCACATGAGTGTTTAAATAATTGGGACTTTTAATATTTTGTGTTTAGGAGAGCACACAATTTAGCATTAGCACTGCCAATTGTGTTGATATTGCAGAACTAATGGGGATTTAAATGAATCACTCAAAGATTAAGGCAGCAGCAGCATATTCATTGTCCACTGTATTTTCATTTTCAATATCGTTTGCAATTTTGGTAGCATTGTGAAGATTTGTTGTATTTTTCGTTTTATTTTTGCTGTAAATCACATTGACACATGTTTTACAATTTTTTTAGGTGGTTATAATTGATTATCAATGCATGGTACTTTTGTCTTTTTATTTTTTTTTTTTGCTTGTCTACTTAAACATTAGGGCCTGATTTGCTTAGGTTGTGAGCTCTTTGGATGCAGTGATGCAGAAACACCTGTATACAGTGATGTTTAACATAATTTTAAATAGTAACTCCACTTTTGTTAATAAAAACAAATGTGCAATTAGTCGCACTATAGTTGCCTGCTATAGTGACATGATTAGTCACAGTCATTCACATGAAGAGGAAGATTTACTTCTGGGGGGAGTTTTTAGGACAGTGTACAATCGGCCAAATTGTCATGGTTGCCATTGTTACCAGGAAACCATATTTGAATTTTTCTTTGCTTTAGAACATTTTTGGCTTCAGATTTAAAAGGAAATATTCTGTTTATTAACAGTAAATTACAACATTTCTTGTGCCATTATATATATATTGGTGCTATATATATATATATATATATATATGTATATATATATATATAGCATATATCATTCATTTTGTTTTTAAAGATCAGCTCAAGGCAAACAGGAAAATACACAGCTAAAATAAAAATATAAAATTGGCTGTAAAGGGCTAAAAAAATGAAGAGTAACGTTTTTAACCTTCCATTTTTTTAGCCCTATTTTGTGTTTCTGGACCCCCTGATAAACACCACTGCCACAGCAGTGCAAATCTTGGACAGAAACATTTGGTCTTAACACATCAAATCCTGATAACTGGACAATAAAGGAGCAGTAGCACACTGATAAGGTATCCTCTGTGCTCATGCAACCTTTTTCTTCCGGTAAACTGATTCCTTGAGAACATATGTACACAGATATGTGCCTGATTGACTCAGAGTGCTGTCCCTTCCCATCTTAATCTTAATGCTGCTTTTCAAGGGAACCCTTTTGAATGATGTCAAGACAAAATGAGGTACATAACAATACATATCTGTACCAGCTGATGTTTTTTATGGACTTTCTTGTAATTTACGGTAATTAATAGGACAGTGATTAGCATAAGTCATAAGATTTAGGTGTGGGTAAAACATAAGTTCGATCAAACTTGCATTCCACCAAGTAACCTTGAAATAGGCCATAAAAAATGACAGGATTATTCTTCTAGAGACTTCAGTAGAGTTCAACACTAAGGTTGAGGATCTTTGATTTCCTTCTGGAAGTCCTGCAACTCTCGAACTCTTGCAACTATCACAAACCAAAACTAGCTGAGTTTGCTCATCCCTAATCAGCATAAGTTAAAAAATAGTAGCTGTTTTTATTTATTAATAATGTTTATTTAACTACTAGTATTATACTTGTAACAGCAGCCAAATGTATAATAATAATAATGTTAGCATGTAATTAATTATGGCCTATGCATTATCTTTAAGTAGTGTGCATCCCAGAAAGCTGGCAACATCTTTAAGCAACCTAAAAATACACCTATGCATTGTTGAGGAAATGTATTTAATTTATAATTTTATATAATTTATCACTTATACTATGGAAAAATCAATAAACTATGTAATAAATAATTACTTACAATTGTAGTGCTGCAATTGATCAATCCTGTAATCTGCAAGGTTTTCTACATTCCATTAAAAGTATTTTTAAAATATCTGCAGGATTTTTTAGTGCTAGCTTATCTAAAAGGTGTTGAACAGGTGTAAAAAGCCTGCCTCTTTTAAAAGTATTACAGTGAGTAGTCAGCAATGAAACCAGCTAAATTATAAAAAAAGGACTGTAAGCAAATGTAAATATAACATTCATATTATCAGGGCCACTGATAAGGGGGTGGCATTTGTCCTCCTGTAGGGGTCCGGGTCCAGGGGTGGACTGACCATTTGGAAACTCGGGCTTTGCCCGAGGGCCCGGGGTCAGTAGGGGGCCCCATGAGATGCCCCTGGTACCTTTTTCATAGGCTTTTTTGAGTTTGGCCAAGGACACAGGGGCCCCATGAGTTGTCAGTCCACCCCTGTCCGGGTCACATCATTCCAATCATTCCAATGATGCAGCGACTCTCTCCATCTCTTATTCTGTCTTTTTGCTACATTTGCATCTAAGTACACTCATTTCCACAGCCTCCTGTCATTCTTTCTCAGCATGGTCCAGTGCTCTAAAAGTTAGCTGAACTCTCCACTCTGCTCCCCCAGTCTAGCTTGTTTCACATCCTCTTAAATTCACCTCTAATTGTAACTTTGTTTCTCAATTCCCCTTCTTTACTCCATATTCTTTGATTTACTCACTCTATCTCTGAGATATGACCCCCCCCCCCCCATCCCTGCAATCACGCTCCAATCTTTCTCCTTTCTCAGTCCCATTGATTGTGCCCCTGTTAGTCTTCATGCAGTCCTTTACTCCTGTGCTCCTTGTCCCATCTATCCTGTCTCACTGTTAATTTATAGACTACAGGTGACTTGTTTCTGCATCCAGTTCTTGCAGCTTTTATTCTGTCTGCTTCTTCAGCTTACCACTCTGTAACATGCACTCACTACTCTTCCTTCTCACAGTTGTGTCCTCTCTCTTCAAACTCTCTCTCCTTCACCCCTCTTCTCCACCCCACAGCTTATATATACTACCCTTACTCCTTTCTACACCTTATTACTGTACTCATCAACTCCTGATAATTCTGAACCCACACACTAATAAAACCTCCAGGACACTGGGACCTGTCCCCCCATATAAGTCATACTCACATATCACCTCCCTCACCCTTCTGCTTCTCCTAACATCTGGAGACATTTCCCCAAATCCTGGGCCACCATCTTTTTCCCTTGATCAACACACCCCTTATCCTCCGACAACAGCCGCAATCCACATAATCTAGTTACTATTCCTCTTCTTCCTAGAACCAGCCTCCCCTTTTCATGTGCCCTCTGGAATGCCCACTCTGTCTGTAACAAACTCACTTCTGTCCATTACATTTTTATTACAAACTCCTTTAACTTGCTTGCAATTACAGAAACCTGGCTTCATGAATTTGACTCTCCCTCTCCTGCTGCCCTCTCCCATGGTGGTCTCCTCTGGACTCACTCTCCCAGGCTTAGTGGATGGAAAGGAGGTGGAGTAGGAATCCTCCTATCCCCTCAAAGCACTTTTCAGGTCCTCCATTCACCTCCCTCTCTCTCCCTCTCCTCATTTGAAGTTCTGTCAGGAATGGACTTGCCAGTGGTGGTGGGACTCACCTGCCTTGTGGGCTGCAGTACCAGGGCTGGCCAGCGGGTGCTCTCAGCAACCAGAGGCTCACTCCTGCAATGAGCCATCACCTGAGGCTGATTACAGCAGGTGTATTTAAGGAATGGCCAGGCCTGTGATCAGGGCCTTGGTGTATGTTTCCCATGAGCCCCTGTACCTGCATCCTGTCTGCTTCCTGCCTGATCCTGATTCTGCTTTAATCCTGACTCTGCATGAACTCTGCCTGTCCTGACCTCGGCTATTCCTTACTATGCTTCCGCCTGCTCCTTGTACCTTGCCTGCCCGTTTGTTACCGACTCGGCCTGCCCGACTACGCTTAGTATTGTTCTTATTGTTATCTGTTGGAGGTTTGGTTGCACTGTGTTTATGTTTAGTCTTGCACTGCGTTTATGTACTGTTTAGTCTTTAATAAATTGTATTGTTTATACTATACCTGGAACCTGTGTTTCCCTGTGTCAGTCCACACATTTCTGGTCATACCCGGATCCCTAACAAGTTCACTGCATTCGTCTGTTCTCTCCAGTTTCTTTAAGAATTGCTGTGATCTATCGTCCTCCTGGACCTGTATCAAGCTTCCTTGATAACTTCTCTGCCTGGCTGCCTTATTTTCTCTCTTATGAAATTCCCACTATCATTCTTGGTGACTTCAACATCCCTGTTAATCTTAACACTCCTGCTATCTCTAAACTTCTGAGCCTAACCACTTCTTTTGACCTAAAACAATGAACTCATGCTTCTACTCACTCCAATGGTAACTGCCTTGACCTTGTATTCTCCAAACCATGCACTTCTTTCAACCTCACCAACTTACCTCTTCCTCTCTCTGATCACTCCCTTATTAGCTTCACTCTCCCCTTTGCTCCCTTCTCCTTGTCTTTCAACTACCAAACAGTTACCCGTAGAAACCTTTGTTATCTTAACCCGTCTCTTCTTTTTTTCGGCAACAGATTGCCTCTATGACAAAATCTCAGCCCCAACCTGGCCACTTCTATCTACAATAGTTCACTGTCATCCACCCTGGACACATTGGCCCCCCTCACTTTACACAGAATTAGGCCCCGACTGCTACAGCCCTGGCAAACAGACAATATCAGATGCCTCAAAACATGTAGCCGTGCTCTTGAGCATTTATGGCGTAAGACTAATACCCAGCAAGACTTCAACCAATATAAATCTGCCCTTTAAAAATACAATTCTTGTCTCCACACTGCCAAACAGACCTATTTTATCACTCTCATTAACACCCTCTCACGCAATCCTTGTCAACTCTTTTCTACTTTTAACTCTCTACTTTGTCTTTCTCTACCTCCACCCACTAACTCACTCACTGCCCAGGAGATCGCTAATCACTTCAAAAATAAGATTGATACAATTCGTGATGAAAAATTGTTTTCTAAAGCCCACCTAACCACCTGCCCCCTGGACCCTGTTCCCTCGCAAATACTTCGGTCACCCTCTGACTCTATCCTTCATTCTTTAACTCATATCTTTAATCTCTCCCATTCTACTGGCATCTTCCCCAACTCTCTAAAACATGCACTAGTCACCCCCATAATTAAAAAACCTCACTGGACCCTGTCAATCTTGGCAACCTAAGACCCATTTCCTTACACCCTTTTGCCTCCAAACTCCTTGAAAGTCTAGTCTACAACCGGTTGAGCTGCCACCTTATTGAAAATAACCTTCTCGATCCCCTTCAGTTTGGATTTTGCCCACAACACTCCACAGAAACTGCTCTCCTAAAACTCACAAACGACTTACTAATCGCTAAGTCCAATGGTCAATATTCCGTACTCTTGCTCTTGGACCTCCCCGCTGCCTTTGACACAGTTGACCACCCTCTCCTCCTCAAAAAACTCTATTTACTTGGTCTTCGTGACTATACTCTCTGTTGGTTTGAATCTTACCTATCTCACCGCACCTTCAGTGTCACTTACAACTCTACTTCCTCCACTCCTACTCCTCTTACTGTCGGGGTCCCCCAAGGGTCTGTCCTTGGACCTCTCTTATTCTCAATCTACACTTCTTCCTTGGGTCAGCTGATAGCTTCCCATGGTTTCCAATACCATTTCTATGCTGATGACACACAAATCTATCTCTCTACTCCTCAGCTCACCCCATCAGTTTCCACACATATCACTGATTTACTAACAGACATATCAGACTGGATGTCACTCCACTAAAACTCAAACTATCCAAAACTGAGCTCATAATATTTCCTCCCCCACACGTCTCTTCCCCTGATTTCTCAGTCAGGATCAATAGCACCACTATCAACCCATCCACCACATGCCAAGGTGCTAGGTGTAACCCTGGATTCTTAAATATCCTTTCAGGCCCACATCCAATCCCTGTCCAAATCATGCCACTTCGACCTCTGCAGCATCTCCAGAATAAGCCCCTTCTTAACCAATGATACCACAAAGCTCCTAATTCACTCCCTGGTAATCTCTCTTGGCGCAAAACCAAATCCCAACAAGCCTTCACCCGCTATAAATCTGCCTTCCGCACCTACACCTCCTCCCTCCATGCTGCCAAACAGGCCTACTTCTTGACCCTCATCAAGGCCCTCTCCTCCAATCCTCGCCGACTCTTCTCTGCCTTCAGCTCTCTACTCTCTCCACCCCCACCTCCACCCAGCACCTCACTCACTGCCCTTGAGATTGCCAATCACTTCAAAAACAAGATTGACACAATTCGCAGGGACATTGCCGCAACTCACACGCCCTCTCAACCCGTCCCCTCTCACACAGCTACCCCCTTATCCCCCCTCCCCCTCGACATAACCCGCAGGGACTTCGTCGCTGCTCAAACTCTCTCCAACCCCCTTCACCCTCACTCAGCTACCCCCTCATCACCCCTCTCCCACGGCCCCACCACTGCTCTGACCTCCTCTTCCACCCCACCCTACATTCCTCATACTGAAGCTCCCCCCACACTCCGCACCTTGACCTTACTACCATCGAGGAAGTCTCCAAGATCCTCTCTGATGCCCGCCTCACCACCTGCCCCCTCGACCCTATCCCCTCACAACTCCTACGACCTTCCTCCTCCTCCATCCTACGCTCCCTCACCCACATCTTCAATCTCTCCCTCTCCTCAGGCACTTTCCCCTCCCCTCTGAAACATGCACACATCACCCCCATACTTAAAAAGCCCTCCCTGGACCCCAATGACCCGAACAACCTCAGACCCATCTCCCTGCTCCCATTTACATCTAAACTCCTCGAGCGCCTAGTCTACACCCGCCTATGCTCTCACTCCAACGAAAACAACCTCCTCGATCCCCTACAGTCCGGCTTCCGTCCCCTACACTCCACCGAAACTGCCTTACTCAAACTCTCCAATGACCTGCTAACCGCCAAAGCTAATGGCCACTATTCAGTGCTCCTACTCCTTGACCTCTCTGCGGCCTTTGACACAGTCGACCACCCCCTCCTCCTCAAAAAACTACACTCCCTCGGCCTCAGAGATTCTGCTCTCTCCTGGCTCTCATCCTACCTGTCACAACGCTCTTTCAGCGTTACCTATAATGCTACCACCTCCCCCTCACTCCCCCTCTCTGTTGGGGTCCCTCAAGGCTCTGTCCTCGGGCCCCTTCTCTTCTCCATCTATACCTCTTCCCTTGGCCAACTCATACACTCTCACGGCTTCAACTACCACCTCTATGCCGACGACACACAAATCTATCTCTCAACCCCCCACCTCACCCCCTTGGTCTCAGCCCGAATCACACACCTACTGAGCGACATATCAGACTGGATGTCGCTCCACTTCCTTAAATTGAACCACTCCAAAACCGAGTTTCTTGTCTTCCCCCCAGCCCGGACACCACCCCCCATTGATTTCTCCGTCACGTCCAACAACGCTACCATCAAACCCGCCCCGCAGGCCAGAGTACTGGGTGTCATTCTGGACTCCAAGCTATTCTTCCAGCCCCAAATCCAATCTTTAATAAACTCGTGCAGACTCCACCTCCGCAACATCGCCAAAATCTGCACGTTCCTAACCCCAGAAACCCCTAAACAGCTCATCCACTCCCTCATCATATCACGACTCGACTACTGCAACTCCCTCCTCACTGGCCTGCCTTGCCGCTGGCTATCCCTGCTTCAGTCCATCCTGAATACGGCTGCCAGACTAATTCACCTTTCCAACCGCTCTGTCTCCGCCACCCCCCTCTACCAATCCCTCCACTGACTTCCGATTGCGCAACGGATCAAATTCAAAATCCTAACGCTGACGTACAAAGCTGTCCACCATACTGCCCCGAACTACATCACTGACCTAATATCCAAGTACCGCCCAGCACGCACACTCCGCTCCTCACAAGACCTCCTTCTCTCTAGTTCCCTGGTCTCCTCCTCCCATGCCCGCCTCCAGGACTTCTCCAGGGTGTCACCCATCCTCTGGAACTCCCTGCCCCAACCCATTAGATTATCACCTACTCTCCTCTCCTTTAGGCACACCCTGAAAACCCATCTCTTCAGGGAAGCCTACCCCACCCCCTGCTAACTTGCCGACCTCCTCCACTCTTCCTACCACTCCATCCCCCACAGCTATCTCCTCCTGTGCCACCACCCCCTCCCTCCTAGATTGTAAGCTCGTAAGAGCAGGGCCCTCAATCCCCTCATGTTTTGCATTGCATTGGTATTGTTCTGTCACATGTTCTGTCCCCCTCTGTAATGTACAGCACTGAGCGAACTATTGGCGCTTTATAAATACTGTATAATAATAATAATAATCTCTCGACTCGATTACTGCAACTCCCTCCATTGGCTTACCTTTACATAGGCTATCCCCCCTCCAGTCCATCACGAATACTGCTGCCAGGCTCATTGTTAGGAATGGACTTGCCAGTAGTGGTGGGACTCACCTGCCTTGTGGGCTGCAGTACCAGGGCTGGCCAGCGGGTGCTCCCAGCAATCAGAGACTCAACCCTGCAGTCAGCCAAACACCTGAAACTGCTTATGCAGGTGTATTTAAGTGATGGCCAGACCTGCAGTCTTTGCCTTGGTGTGTGTGTTTTTCCTGGGCCCTGTATCTTGTAATCCTGCATTCTTGTTCCTGTTCCTGTGTTCCTGCTAGTACGTTTCCTTGTTGCCAAACTCTGCCTGTTCTGAATATGCTGACCCTCTCCTGCTCTGACCCCGGCTCGCTCCTGACCATCCCTCTGCCTGACCCTCTGTACCACGCTGCCCGCTACCTGCTGAACCTGGCTTGTGACCCTGACCATTCTCCGCTTGCTCCCCCTGTACCTACCTGCCCGATTGTTATTGACCCGGCCTGCCTGACGATGCTTGCATTGTATGTACTGTTATCTGTGGGTGGTTGGTTTGGTTTGTTTGCACTGTGTTATGTTTTAGTATTGCACTGCGTTTATGTTTGTATTGTTAGTGTTAATAAATTATATTGTTTATAACATATCTGAAGTCTGCGTTTCCCTGCGTCAGTCACACACCTCTGGTCATACCCTGTAGCCCTGACATTACATCTCTGCCAATCCTGACCAGAAGTGGCTGCACAGGGAAGCCATCTTGGTTTGTTGATGGGAAGGATGGATCTTGATGAGGTTGTGTATTTATATCTGCTAGTGTTTGATGACAGAGAATATGCTTATCAGACTCTGAAGGAGTATCCCAGGGATGAACTGCTAGAATGTATACAGCTCGCTCATGTTCTAGTAGATCAGGGCACAGAATTCTCTGAGGTGCAGCCATTGATTCAGGTTTGTACGGAGTTGGTTTCATTTGGTACCCCCGAATGCAGGGATGAATTTTTGCCACCATTTAGTGCCGACCAGGTAGAGTCCCTGGTATGGTTATTAGAGGATGATGTGGATTACTTTCTGGAGCGTTACTCTGCACGTTCACCACAGATACTAAGAGATTGTATAAACGCAGTGCAGTTTTTGGTCAGACAGGCTTTGTGTAAGCTCAGCTTTGTTCAACCCATACTGCAGACATGGACAGATTTGTTGCACCCAGCCTCAGTCAGCTTGCAAAAACCCAGTCCTGCTTCTAATCTATTTCCTCAAAGCTCTATTCCTGCATTCCCAACAGCTCCTCCTGCCCTGCTATCTACCGCATGTCAGTACCCTGTTCCCACTCGCTGCACCTATCCTGTCTTTAACCCTGTAAAGAAGTCCTCTGTAGCAACTGTTCACTCCCCTGTTCCATCCTCCAGCTCTTCTCTGTCTCCAGCTGCTCCATTCGTTTGCAGACCTGCGTTTACTTGCAGTGCTCCAGTAGTTAAAACCAGAAAAAAGCAAAAATTCTTTCCAACCAGTACCATCCTGCCAGTATCCAAACCGGTCAGCCTGCCGTCTGAGAACCGGCCTTCCGTGGTTCTGCCTGGTGCCTCGGCACCCGCACTTCAACCTGATGTCTGTACCCAGCCTGATGTCTGTACCCAGCCTGATGTCTGTACCCAGCCTGATGTCTGTACCCAGCCTGATGCCTCTACCCAGCCTGATGCCTCCATTCAGCCTGATGCCTCCATTCAGCCTGATGCCTCCATTCAGCCTGATGCCTCTACCCGGCCTGATGCCTCTATTCAGCCTGATGCCTCTATTCAGCTTGATGCCTCTATTCAGCCTGCTGCCTCCATTCAGCCTGCTGCCTCTACCCAGCATGATGTTTCTACCCAGTCTGATGAACTGATCCAGCCTGATGATCCTATTAGGCCAGTTGACTCGATGCCCGCTGTTGATCCAGACGATCTGGTACCTGATGACCCGGTGCCCGCTGTCATACCTGGTGACCCGATGCCCGCTGTCGAGCCAGACGATCCAATGCCTGATGACCCAGTGCCCGCTGTCATGCCTGGTGACCCGATGCCCGCTGTCGAGCCAGACGATCTAGCGCCAGATGACCCAGTGCCTGCTGTCGAGCCAGACGATCCGGTACCTGATGACCCGGTGCCCGTTGTCGTGCCAATTGACTCAGAGCCCGCTGTCGTGCCTGGTGACTCGGTGCCCACTGCCTTGCCAGGTGACGCGGTGCCCGCTGGCGAGCCAAATGACCTGATGCCTGGTGACCCAGTGCCCGCTGTCATACCTGGTGACCCGATGCCCGCTGTCGAGCCAGACAATCCAATGCCTGATGACCCAGTGCCCGCGGTCATGCCTGGTGATCCGATGCCCGCTGTCTAGCCAGACGATCCAGCGCCAGATGACCCGGTGCCTGCTGTCGAGCCAGACGATCCGGTACCTGATGACCCGGTGCCCGCTGTCGTGCCAATTGACTCAAGCCCACTGTCGTGCCTGGTGACTTGGTGCCCACTGCCTTGCCAGATGACGCGGTGCCCGCTGTCGAGCCAAATGACCTGATGCCTGGTGACCCGATGCCCGCTGTCCAGCCAGACGATCCAATGTCTGACCCAGTGCCCGTGGTCATGCCAGTTGACTCGGAGCCCACTGTGGTGCCTGGTGACTCAGTGCCTGTCGCTCCGCCTGGGGGTCCGGCGCCCGCCGCTCCGCCTGGGGGCCCGAGACCTGTCGCTCCGCCTGGGGGTCCGGCGCCCGCCGCTCCGCCCGGGGGCCCGAGACCTGTCGCTCCGCCTGGGGGTCCGGCGCCCGCCGCTGCGCCTGGGGGCCCGAGACCTGTCGCTCCGCCTGGGGGTCCGGCGCCCGCCGCTCTGCCTGGGGGCCCGAGACCTGTCGCTCCGCCTGGGGGTCCGGCGCCCGCCGCTCCCCCTGGGGGCCCGAGACCTGTCGCTCCGCCTGGGGGTCCGGCGCCCGCCGCTCCGCCTAGGGGGCCCGAGACCTGTCGCTCTGCCTGGGGGTCCGGCGCCCTCCGCTCCACCTGGGGGCCCGAGACCTGTCGCTCCGCCTGGGGGTCCGGCGCCCGCCGCTCCACCTGGGGGCCCGAGACCTGTCGCTCCGCCTGGGGGTCCGGCGCCCACCGCTCCGCCTAGGGGGCCCAAAACCTGTCGCTCCGCCTGGGGGTCCGGCGCCCTCCGCTCCGCCTGGGGGCCCGAGACCTGTCACTCCGCCTGGGGGTCCGGCGCCTGCCGCTCCGCCTGGGGGTCCGAGACCTGTCACTCCGCCTGGGGGTCCGGCGCCCGCTGCTCCGCCTGGGGGCCCGAGACCTGTTGCTCCGCCTGGGGGCCCGGTGCCTGTTGCCCCGCCTGGGGGCCCGGTGCCTGTCGCCCCGCCTGGGGGCCCGATGCCTGTCATCCCGCCTGGGGGCCCGGTGCCTGTCGCCCCGCCTGGGGGCCCGTTGCCTGTCGCCCCACCTGGGGGCCCGGTGCCTGTCGCCCCGCCTGGTGGCCCGGTGCCTGCTGCTCCGCCTGGTGATCCAATGTGCCTCTGCCCAGAGTCCAGCCCGATGTGCCTCTGCCCGGAGTCCAGCCCGATGTGCCTCTGCCCGGAGTCCAGCCCGATGTGCCTCTGCCCGGAGTCCAGCCCGATGTGCCTCTGCCCGGAGTCCAGCCCGATGTGCCTCTGCCCGGAGTCCAGCCCGATGTGCCGCTGCCCGGAGTCCAGCCCGATGTGCCGCTGCCCGGAGTACTGCCCGATGTGCCGCTGCCCGATGTGCCGCTGCCTGGAGTCCTGCCCGATGTGCTACTGCCCGGAGTCCTGCCCGATGTGCCGCTGCCCGGAGTCCTGCCCGATGTGCCGCTGCCCGGAGTCCTGCCCGATGTGCCGCTGCCCGGAGTCCTGCTCGGTGTGCCGCTGCCCGGAGTCCTGTCCGATGTGCCAGTCTTTGATATCCCGCCAGTTACCAGACCCGGGCGGTGGAACATTTTGCCCAGCTAGGACTGTTTGGAGCGTCCTGAGGCCACTCCTTGAGGGGGGGGTACTGTTAGGAATGGACTTGCCAGTAGTGGTGGGACTCACCTGCCTTGTGGGCTGCAGCACCAGGGCTGGCCAGCGGGTGCTCCCAGCAATCAGAGACTCAACCCTGCAGTCAGCCAAACACCTGAAACTGCTTATGCAGGTGTATTTAGGTGATGGCCAGACCTGCAGTCTTTGCCTTGGTGTGTGTGTTTTTCCTGGGCCCTGTATCTTGCAATCCTGCATTCTTGTTCCTGTTCCTGTGTTCCTGCTAGTACGTTTCCTTGTTGCCAAACTCTGCCTGTTCTGATTACGCTGACCCTCTCCTGCTCTGACCCCGGCTCGTTCCTGACCATCCCTCTGCCTGACCCTCTGTACCACGTTGCCCGCTACCTGCTGAACCTGGCTTGTGACCCTGACCATTCTCCGCTTGCTCCCCCTGTACCTACCTGCCCGATTGTTATTGACCCGGCCTGCCTGACGACACTTGCATTGTATGTACTGTTATCTGTGGGTGGTTGGTTTGGTTTGTTTGCACTGTGTTATGTTTTAGTATTGCACTGCGTTTATGTTTGTATTGTTAGTGTTAATAAATTATATTGTTTATAACATATCTGAACTCTGCGTTTCCCTGCGTCAGTCACATACCTCTGGTCATACCCGGTAGCCCTGACACTCATCCACCTTACCAACCATTCATTGT
The DNA here is from genome assembly GCF_062004578.1 of Staurois parvus. NCBI lineage: Eukaryota > Metazoa > Chordata > Amphibia > Anura > Ranidae > Staurois > Staurois parvus. Next base: position 211,261 of record NW_028318324.1, read on the forward strand.
CTGCTACCTCTCTCTGCCAATCCCTCCACTGGCTTCCACTCGCCCAACTTATAAAATTCAAAATACTAACAACAACTTACAAAGCCATCCACAACCACAACTCTTCCCCCAGCTACATCACCAATCTGGTCTCAAAATATCAACCAAACTGCTCTCTTTGATCTAGCCAAGACCTTATGCTCTCTAGTTCCCGTGTCACCTCCTCTCATGCTTGCCTCCAGGACGTCTCCTGAGCTTCTCCTATCCTATGGAACTCCCTACCCAAATCTCTCTGGCTGTCTCCTAATCTATCCACCTTTAGACAATCCCTGAAAATCTCTCTCTTTAAAGTCTATCCTGCTTCTACCTAGTAAACTGCCATTTATTTCCTCCATCAGCTCATCCCCCCCACAACTATTACCTTTTGTATCACTCAACCCTTCCTCCTAGATTGTAAGCTCTAATGAGCAGGGCCCTCTGTTTCCTCTTGTACCAAATTGTATTGTAACTGTAATGTCTCTGTTCATTTTGTAAAGCACTGCGCAAACTGTTAGCACTATATAAATCCTCTATAATAAAATTAATTATAATTTTGTTGATCCAACTGTCCAGGCCATAAATTCTTCTTTTCTGTCTCCCTGTCAGGGATCACCGCGACGCACGAGTCTGCACATGCGTAGGTGTTCGACAAGACATGCAGGCAGGCGGGCACTAGGACCCATGCGCGCCTGTGACCTATGACGGCGATGGCAGGCACTAGGACCCAGATGCACCTGTCGGCGCCGGGCGGGCTATTTAAACCAGCCCTGCACAGACACAAGTTGCCGTTAGGTCTTATTGTCCTGTTCCTGTATTCTGATCCTGTGAAGCTTCCTGTTGCCGACCTCTGCATTTGATCCTGACCCTGCTGATTGTCTCCTGCTTGACCCCTGGCTTGACCCGACCATTCTTCTGCCTGATCCTCTGTACCAGGCTGCCCGTTAGTTACTGAACCTGGCTCCTGACCCTGACCATTCTCTGCCTGCTCCTCTGGTACCTCGCTGCCCGCACGTTGCTGACCTGGCCTGCCTGACTACTCCTTACGCTACCCTGACGATCTATCCATCCCGCACGGATCTATCCCTGTTACCAGGCCTGCCAGCCTCTTCACGTCAGGCTCTATTTCCCACACACCCCTGACAGTGCTCTCTACCACTGCCGGACATACTCGGGGGTCGCGACCTGGTCTCAGTCTGCTCAAAGTCCATCCCCACCATCAGGGGCCCTGGTGAATAAGCAGATTTGGACTTAGACCCCGCGCCCTGAGGAACCCCGCGCTGTGGGTTGCTAGAGACTCCGCCAGGCGGTGCATGACACTCCCATATAATTCTGCTGTCATAGCTGATCAGCTCCATTCTATTCTGCAGCCGCCTTTTATCTTCTCCCAGCATGGCTTAATATTTTTATGTAGCTGGGCCTTCCACTCCCTCTCCCAATTCAGCTTTGCTTCTTCTGACCCCTAATGCTGTCATCCCCCATCACTCTTCAAATCCATGTATCACTGCTCCACTGGATGTGAGATTGGGAGAAGCATCTGTGTCCGTGTAGCCTCTGCATTCCAATTGACAATAATGAAATTGTCTATGCGGGGATACATGGAACTCCAGTGCATCCCATTGTAGGTGAGCACGGCCCTCCATGAATATACACTTTTGTGCACCCCATGTGAACAACAGGTAACAAAATCTTACTGCCAGTCCAATTGCATCCACAATGTCAGGTCGGTCCCATTCCCATACCTTATCAATCTCTGAAACTGATCCCCTTGTGGATCCCCCTGCAGCAGAAGCAGCTTTCAGTTCTCTTGTCCCTGCCAGTTTTAGGATGCTGCATGGGGAGCCACAGGGGAAATTGGTACCAGAAATTGCCCCCCGGGCACACAGATCACCCTCCCTGTCTAGGTTACAACTCCCCCCTTCCCACAGCTCCAGTGCCTCTGCCCCTGTTCTTGAAAAAAAATAGTAAAATAAAAAAATGTAGAAAGTAAACAAAAAAGTAAGGGCTCATTTACACAGGTGCTCTGGTCACACAGAGCTTTATTTATTAACTCAATATAGTTTTATCTTTAGATTTAACAGGAAATATGTATGTTTGCAATGTTAGTGTATTTTTAGTGAAAATATCCTTTTGATATTTCCTAGTGGGGGTGGGCCTTGCCAGGTAATTTGTACTGGGCCATGTGATTTTTAACAGCAGCCCTGCATATTATTATTGTTTTCAATAATTAAAATTATACATTTGGGGGGGTGAATGTGCGGAAGCTGAAGATGGCTAACACAGCTCCGCTTCACCTTTCTCCCTTCCTGCTCCTCCGAAGCAAACTTCAGCTATAAACAGCAAGAGAGTATCGGCACAAATCTCAGTGTCATCTGAGGATCCTGATGGGCAAAATATGGCACCAAAAATACCCTTCCAAACACCAGTGGCCTTCACACATGGAGAAATTCATCTCCTGCATTGCATCCCTGGCCTCGAGTGATCCACCCCACCCAGCAGCAGTACCGGCTGGCACAGTAGGGCACAAGGCGGAGGCAATACACCATGCTCTGCCTCCTTCCTCTCGCACCCCATATTTTACTGCAGATATCTTAGATGACAAGTTACACACCCTACTGCAGAATATATCTCATACTATTTTTACAGCGCAACAACTCATGGGGCAGATAGCACTGGTGGAAGAAAGTGCAAATCATCTAGAAACTAAATTTGATGATCTAGTACAATATGTGCAAGTGCTAGAAGAAGACAACCATAACCTGAAACAGCAAGTCTCCCAGCTGCAGTCACAGCAAAAAGATTTGGAAAATAGGGAGAGGAGACAAAACCTTCGCATTCGAGGAGTCCCTCAATTAATAGGAGATACTGATATACAGGACTATCTGCAGGGCCTATTCACCACACTGGCCCCTGCATTCTTGAACATAGACTGGCGTATGAATAGAGCTCACCACTCTCTAGTCCCAAAACCTCCAGTGGGAGCGAGACCAGGGGACATTATTGTTCGGTTTAACTACTATGACAATAAAGAATCCTTACTGAACTCTACACATAACAAGGCACCTGTCAATTAGAAAGGGGAAAAAAAATTCAAATTTACAGTGATCTATCTCCTATTACGCTAAGAGATGTTTGCTCCGTCCGATTACTCTGCATCTTCAAAAACTTTGCATCGTTTACAGATGGGGGTTTCCTTTCAAGCTGACAGTAACTAAGGATGGAACACAAGAAAGAAGAAAACAGGAGGCACCAATCTAAGTGCAGTAGTAAAAACTGTATTTAATACTGAGGGATTAAAAACACTCACAAGAATGATAAATAAACAAGCTCATTTGTGTAAGGCGGTTGCCGCTCCTCATCATCCTGCAGGTACCGCCAGTCATGCCATGGATGTTGGCTGGGATGGTATGGAACCATAAATGTAGTGTGGGGATCTCCCTGATGTGTAGAGGTATAGTGAGGCCCATCCAGCGGCTTCTGTACGAGGAAGAATCCGCGCCACCAGTGTGAAACGCACAGGCAGAAGTGACTTCACCAGAAGAGGCGGAGGGTCAGCTGTACCAGGAACACAGACAAAGAATAGGCTACACACTCGGAGCCTCTAGCTCCTTCTACGCTCTGCCATCCAGATCCTGAATACGTCTGATCTCCCAACAGTTGGTAATCGCTAATGTCTACAGACATGTACACTTTTTTTTCCCTTTTTCTCATATCCCTAGTTGAATATCCCTGACATCCTATTGGGATTACCATATGACCAATTTGGTTTTCTAAAGGTTAAATTTATCCTTGCCTATTTTTATTCACTCTGGAAGTGAGGCGGGAAACCACCATCCAGAATTGATCCTCCCTATGCTACCCCAAAGAAATCTATGGCTGTTTCCTCTGTTACATGGACCTTTACCATATTCTGGTTCTTTTTTGGACTCACAGATCTTACTTAGATATATTTTCAACGTGTATTGTATTCGTTTTCTCAATACAGTGTTCTGTTTTCCATACTATGTTAGTACACCATGATCTACTCTTTTCTTTGACCTGCATAAGTCAGCATATTTTGAAATGTATTTGAACTTGTCTTTTCATTTATCTTCATGTAGTGTTAAGGGACTGAATTTGACGAGGAAAAGGTGATTGGCCTTGAGGGAATTTCCCCACTCTATGGCTGATATTATTCTTATCCAAGAAACCCATTTTAAAAAAGGAAGCTCATTCAATTTAGCTCTTAAATATTACCCCACAGTCTATTCTGCTACAGATCGCACAGGTAAAGCAGGTGTAGCTATCCGTATAAAGAAACACTGCCCTATCCGAGTGCTTTCATCCCCTTTAGACGCCCATCATAGATTCATACTGCTTAATTGTTAGTATAGAAACACCCATATTACTATTATGAATGTTTATGCCCCAAATTCTAACCAGATAGAATTTTTTAGAGACTATTTTTCCTTTGCTGTTGACATCTCATCCTTTTACAATCATAGAGGGAGATTTTAATTTAACTATCTCTCCTATTGGAGATCGAAGATCCCTTCTGGGCCACCTGCCTTCCTACATATTCTGAAGCAATCCACTTCTTTTCATCAATGGATAAGGGGGCACAAATTGTTTTGGCGAGTGAAACACTCAAATGCCAGGCACACAACATTTATACCAGACTGGTTTTTCTTGGTATCATCTCAGCTGCTTAAACAAACGGTAGATACTGCTATTGTCAATAGTTCTTGGTCTGATCACTCTTTTCTGGCTTTAGATCTACTTGTGAATCAACCAACTCCCCACACATGCCATTGGCATCTGAATGACAATCTTTTATGTCATGCGGACATCAATGCTTCCATATCAGTGGCGCTGTGTGAATTGTATGAACTTAACGCGGTTTCGGTACCTAAACCCTCAACTATGTGGGAAGCCCATAAAGCATTCATTAAAGGTCACTTTATAGCTGAAAGCTCCCGTTTCAAGAAAAACTCTGCCAAACTGAAATTGGATCTCATCTGTCCCGGGTAGAAAAAAGTCTTGTAGAATCTCCATTCACCTCTAAACTTAGGATATTCATACAACTTAGGAACCAGCTTAAGGTTTTGGAAGCAAATTCTGCAGCAAAAAGCTTGCTGTGGATGAAACAAAAATTCTACCAATATGCCAATAAGCCGCAGACTATTAGTTAACAAATTACGGGCGAAATCATCTGGTACCATCCCTGAATTCTTATTCCAAACAGATGGCACCCCCACATACTGCCTTCAAAGGATTGCTAAGGTTTTTGGAGACTTCTACCGCAGGCTATATAACTGTCTGTCCCCAGACTAACACCCAATGTTCAGTAAGGAATTGTTTGACAACTTCATGTCCACCCTTCACCTTCCAAAACTTAAACAAATAGATAGGCTTACTTTAAATGCCCCTGTCACCCTGGAGGAACTGTGTAAAGTTGTAAAAGATCTTCCAACGCAAAAAACACCTGGTCCTGATGGCTTTTCCTATGCTTACTATAAGCATTTTATTGTGGAATTAGGCCTCACATTCCTGGATTTATACACCTCTCTGATGAAAGGGGAAATACCTAACCCACACTTTCAACACTCTTACATCACAGTCATCCCCAAACCAGATCCCAGCCACGCTGACCAACTATAGACCCATAGCCCTACTTAACACAGATTATAAAATCTTCACAAAAGTGGGGTTTATTCTAGCCAAACAAGAGGGTGACAATACAAGACAAACAGTAAATTTGATTGACATACTTAACACCTCAAACTCTCCTGCTTTGCTGTTAAGCCTGGATGCTCAAAAAGCCTTTGATAAGCTTGGGTGGCCCTATATGTTTGAGTTATTACAGCATATAGGCATACAAGGCTCTTTCTTTAAAACCTTCCCAATGTTTAACTGTACTGTACTAGACAGGGCTGCCCTTTGTCTTCACTTTTATTTGTGTTATGCCTCGAACCTTTACCCATGGCGATTAGAAAGTACTCAGATGTTACAGGAGTGAATGTTAGACAGAAGGAATACAAACGATCATTGTTTGCAGATGATGTCCTATTAATAATTACTAAACCTCACCTCTCATTACCTGTTCTACATAAGCTTTTACAAGCTTTCAGTGTTCTCTCTGGTTACAAAATAAACACTTCAAAGACAGAAGCTTTACCTCTTTACATCATAGTCCATGATCTTCAACTCTTACAACAAAATTACCCATATCACTGGTGTCTCCACTCTATTAAAAATCTGGGAACTCATATAACCTCAAAATACACACATTTATATTAAGCCAATCTTCCTCCTTTGTTTAAAGAAATTCATGCCCTCCTGAATCAATGAGATAAGTATGATATTTCTTTTTTAGGCAGGATAAACGTGTTAAAGATGTCGATCCTACCAAAGCTACTTTATCTCTTTGAGACACTTCCATTCGCAGTTCCACAATCTCAACTACGCTCCCTGCAACACTAATTTCTCAGATTCATTTGGCATGCTAAAAAACCAAGGATAGCAAAAACGTTACTTTTATCCCTGAAAATTAAATATTATTTGGCAACTGACTTAAGACAAACACTGTCCTGGCTTTCCCAGATTCCTTATAGCAGATGGTCGGAGATAGAACTAAATCATTTATACTCCCCTCCAGGGGCGGACTGACCATTTGGAAACTCGGGCATTGCCCGAGGGCCCGGGGTCAGTAGGGGGCCCCATGAGATGCCCCTGGTACCTTTTTCATAGGTTTTTTTGAGTTTGGGCAAGGACACGGGGGCCTCATGATCCCCCATTGCCCGGGGGCCCCATGAGTCGTCAGTCCATCCCTGCTCCACTCATATCTGCTCATTACTACACCCCTTCAAATCTACACCCTCCCTAAGCTCCCCCCCTTGCTTAATTCTACGTAATTTACCCTTAAGATATGGTTGAACTGTATAAAATCTCCTATGTTATTATCCACCTGCTCTCTTCTGATAAATATATTACACAATCCAGAGATCCCTAAAAGTCTGTCTTATACTCTGTTGAAGTTATGGGCAATTAATGGGATATTCCAGCTTCGTCATTTAATCAATCCAGTCACTCATAAGATTAGATCTTTAGAGGAAATAAGAATGTGGAAACCCTCTATACCTTTACAAGCTCACTATACTTACCTCCAATTCCGCCACTTTTCCCACACTCTGAGCCCTTTTTTAATGTTGGATCGTCCTACAGACTTTGAAAGAATAGTTACTCAGGGTCCTTCACAGATGCATCTTATATCCTCACTGTATAAACTACTCCAAGATGAAGATCCTTTGGAGAAACATTCCCATCGTTACATGAGTAAATGGGAGGAAACCCTTCAACATTCAATCTCCTTAAAATGTTGGCAGATGATTTGGGAGGCAGCTGCTAAATCATCCCGATGTGTCATTTATAGAGAGAATATATATAAAATATTGATACATTGGTACGAAACCCCTGTTGTCTTACATGCTATTAACTCTATTTTATTTAAGAAATGTTGGAGATGTTTTATTGGAACAGGCTCTTTGGTACATATCTTTTGGCTATGCCCTCAGATTCAACATTTTTGGGCTATGGTTAAAAGTGTCTTGGAATGAGTTTTAAATGTATCTCTCCCATTAGATCCACTTCATTACCTATTAGGTCTTCCATTTAAGGGAATTTCAAAGCACTCTCAAAAACTAGGGGTACACATACTGACTGCTGCCAGAAAATTGATACCTAGATTTTAGAAATCAGTGGATATCCCAACGCTGAGCCATCTATTACAAATTATTTCTGAAATTAGAGCTATGGAATACCTTACAGCTTTAACTGGTGACTACCAAGGTAATTTTATTGCCACTTGGGAAATATGGGATTAATCACCCTTTTGCAATGCCTCCTTGACTACCCCTGACATTTCATAAATATCCAGTCTGATCTACACATATCCCCTTAGCAGGTCAGAGTTATCCTATGTTGTTAATATATAAAGTTTTACCATGCTGTCTGTTAATTTCCCATCATTTTCTATGTTGATTTTGTTACGTACAATGTCCATACCTATGTTGTTGTCGTATTTCTGTACCATTATAATTGCTATCTTCAATTAATACAAATTTACAATAATTAAAATTATACATTTTGTGTTAAATACAAACTATTAAATGAGCTATTAATTTACCAAATTTACTTTGCTATTTTCATTTGATTTTATAGAAATGTTTTCTACTTGCTTTTCTATTTGTACAAATTGAAAAACTAATTTGTGGTGGAAAATATTCAGTTGTTCTTCACTTACTTCTTTCTCATTTGCACATCCCAAAGATGGATCACTGAGGGCTTCTGGGACCATTTATTGAAATATGGACATTCATTGGTATGCTTGAACAATATAAGCTTAACCTCAGCAAATCAGATGCTGGTAGTATGGTTGTATTAAATTGAAAATGTCTACCCTGTTTAAAATATTCTACTCCAAATATTTTATTTGATGTACTTTATCTGTGAAATTAATATTATAACAATGAACTTTATTCATTTTTTCAGCAGTATTCCGTCTATTTTTCTTTTCTTTTTTTTTAGCTCTGTAAAATGCATTATAAGAAAAACAATTTGAAAAACTAAAAATAGAAAAAAAAATTATTACTGTTCAAAATGAGATAGATAAAAAAATAAATAGAAAAAAAAACCTGACTTTACATCTTTTACAGCAAGCAACAGTTGCCGCATGACCTATTTCATTTCTAGATTTCTGCATTTCCATTTCCATCTACAAAAAAAGGATGAAAATAAGGTTACCCATAAATGAAAGCCTGTTCTTATAAATACAAACGTAGGCCACTCTTTATAACAGAGCACATGTGATATCCTTTTAGTTACTAAGTACTGAGATAAAATTTAAATTACTATATCACTAGGATGATAGCGTCCATGTGTGGAATTCATATCCTGGTGGTACATGTTCTTTCTGCAAGTGATAGCTTATGCCTAGTACATACGAGCTGAATATTGTCTGGTTCAGCAGAAACCAGCTGACATTCAGCCTATATGTACAGCAGCCTGTCCAACAGAAGCCCGTTGAACATTCAGCTTCTGCAGAATGTGGATGTCAGAAAAACATCTGCTATGGTATCCGAACAATATGATCTGGTGCTTAACTAGGACCAATCTTAATGCAAGCAATATATAAGGGAGTCCTTATAAGTCCCAATTACTCCTACAAAGTCCTTATAAGTCCTAGAATGCCACAAGATATAAAAAATTCAAAGAGGCACAGGTGGCAGCCATCCGCAGAGTGTGACCAGCTCAGTAGGGAAGACAGTAAGGGAAGAACAGGAGGTGCCAGCTAAGTGCAGTATGTGAATAAGGATGGTTTATTAAAACCGGTTAAAAACACTCACAAGATGGCTAAAAACTTCAGACTTATCAGATAGTAGGTCCATAGCTTGCTCCTTTAGCAGGATCCACAGCTGTCATCTATCCTTAATAAACCATCCTTATACACATACGGCCCTTAGTTGGTGCCTCCTGTTCTTCCCTTATTATGGTATCCGATCAGCCATTGGTTGCGAGTGCTGACCCGTGTGTTCTAATGGGGGAAAGTCAGGGAGATAGTTGTAGTAACATCACATTTTAAATACAGAGACCTCTTTACAATTTTTTTCTTTTGTTCAGTCTAGTGCGCTCAGTCCAGTGGATTCATATTGCAAACTAGGCGTTAGGCTCAGGATGGATAGAATTAAGTCAGGTTAGACTTGGCCAGGTAAGTGACTTGTAAAAAAAAAATAGCTGCTAATGATAACTGCCTCATCTCCTCTAGCACTTTAGGAAGTAAATCACATAACTGTAGTTTTTGGCATCCATGTGCTCTTTCAAATATTTTTGAGAGACGGAAGTCCTGATTCACTGTTCTTTCTCTTGAAATATTAAGGTTGTTTTACCAAAGGCAAATAGGCTTTTTGCTTTGCAAGTGAAGTTGTACTTTGCCATGGAATTTACCCCAGAACCCGTGAGGAACTTGTACTACCTAATCACATACATAGAAAACAAAACTGCATTTTTGCTTGTGTATGTTTGGATGGTGGAAATCCTTAGAGTTTCACCTCATATGCTAAGCTCTGGGGAAAGTTCCCATGCAGAATGCAGCTTCTCTTGCAAAGTGAACAGTCTATTTCCCCTTAGTAAATCAACCCCATTGTGTATTTTTACATTGCAAGGGAGATTCACTTACTGAATGTCAGGAAATATCACTTTATAAATGTAACCCAATCATGTTCAAGGGAAATAAAAAAAAAAGATTTTTGCTCACCATGGTAGCATGATTGAAGTCAATAGAGCTTCTTCACATCATTAACTTAGGCTTAAGAAAAATGTCTTTGAAATTCACTTTGCTTAATGAACATCCTATACACCTTTACTAAATGAGCCCCATTAAGTGTCTAAATATGCAGTGTAGTGAAGAGAATGTTCAAAATGGAATCTTTGTGTGAAATTTAAGAGGTATTGTATATCTGTAGTGAGACAAAATATATTTAACTCCTTTACTACCAGGCTCCATGCTCATTTTTTAACCACAGGTGGACAGACCATGTTTTACTGTTTTTTATACATTTTTCCGCATAGCTCACAGAGTTTTTTTCTTACTAAATTGTGCATTTTCTGAAAGTACATGACTGATAAAATAAAAAGCTAGTGCTACTTTGAAGGTTTCATTTGACAATTTCACACATTGTTATCAAAAAAATACAGTATTTTTTATGAAAATACACTTAAATCACACACAAACTAAACATAACTTACAACTTTCCTACTAAATAAGAATGAAAATTGCAGCAAAGAAAAACCATAAATAAACTGCTTATGCTAAAAATCTAGAGGTTGGCCTCACACCTATGCATTGCAGTTAAACTTGATGCACAGTGCCATGTGTGCACTGCATTGGTATGCATTGAGAAAAAAATATGTAGGCAAACATTTTAAAGCTATATAGGTCTTTATAGCTGTAGGCAGCAACCTGTACATATCAACGACAGGCTGACAAATGCCCTGGCTGTACACATGTAACAACATGAGTGGTTACATGCATACAATGACATATAACCTTCCTGGTTTTCATCCAGGATGTGCAGTTGTACAGCCATGGCATCCTTCAACCTGTCATTGTTTTGAACATGCTGATGCTTGGGGTTGTACACAAGCACACCTTTTCAGTGGTGTGAATGAGGACATCTTTTTTTTTTTATTCGTTACGTCTTTTTTTATTTCTGGTTCTAGCAGGAGGCTACTGGGAAATTTCAGGGATCTAAACAGTTTCCTGATATCTCACTTTTTAATTGGAAAAGGAGATTGAGAGCAAAGAGTTCTCCATATCATTCTCCTCTGCAGCCTTGGCACTCACTAACATGGAACAGGAAAGGTTCTGTACACAGTGCTTCTACGTTCATTCTATCGTAGTGAGTAAACACTGGAGTACTTAATACTGATCACTTCAGTGTTCATTCAAAGAGTTGGTAAACATGAGGGAAATGTTCACCAACCTCCCCACTCTCCATCCTGAATGTCCGATCTGTTTATACACCTGCTGACAGGCAGAAAGGGGGGAGAACCAAGAGATGATCCTAGGTTGAGGAGAGAATCTTGCTACCAGTGAACACTGAAAGGTGGGGGAGAGTAGTGAGCACACTGAGGCACATGGATATGAATGAAGCACTGCATTGCACTGCAGGATCAGGATGTCAGGCAGGTCACAGTGTGAAGCAGCAGGGATGGGGGGGATCATTTTTTTTTTACCCCCCCGGTTCACATATATGCAGCCATGCGGGCCGCGTTTTGCACGGGCACTAGAGCCCATTCATTTGAATGGACTCCTGTGCCCATGATACGCAGGGAAGAAGTCTCAGCACTTCTTTGGAATTTGGAACCTCAGTTCCCAGTACGGTTGCGTTTTCCAGTGCAGGCGGCGTGCCATTAGAAGTAATGGCACCTGCCCGCAGCTCCACATTTCTCTGTGCCGGTGGTGCGGCTGCATGGATCCACAGCGGCACCACCTGCACGGATGTGAACCTAGGGTAAATGTTTGTGCTTATAGCAGAAGAAAAATATAACAATTGACTACTGTCTCTGACACTTTTTTTATTTATACTATACATTTTCTAGACACACTTTTGGAGTGTGATTCTGATCACAAAGGAACCAAAAATCAAGGGAATGCACAAATACAGCTACAGTCACCTATAGCAGAGGAAAATGCAGAAGGCACAAGGCTTACTGAGTGAGATGGCTAGAAGTGGTACTGTTCTGAAGTAAGCCTTATGTTCTTGGCAGTTAAAGGGTTAATGGTAACTCTGTAAAATGTAATTTTGTTGACATATTACTGACTAAAGCTTGGGATTAATGGACTGTTTTTCTTTATCTGTATAGACAAGTGTGCTTTTAAATATCCTATTTGAATTGCTTAGATAGGCAAAATTTATACATGTTCTGTTTTGAGATAAAACAATGCTCTGCTGAAATATTTAATGTTTCACCACAACATAATATGCATCTTTTCACAGTCAGTAAGATATTCAATTTCTTATCTGTGTATTACTATGGATTTTATATTAGTCTCCAAAGTAAAATCATATTGTAAAGAAAAACCATAGCACATATTGTCAATGATTCATGGACCCACATATTCTGTTTAATGTCACACAAAGGTGGTTATGAAAAAATATTTAGAAAACGCCCCTAGGCTATTTAGCTTTGGGTTTTCCCATTTCACCATATCATTTATGTCTCAAATAATACAGGAAGCTTCCAAATATAAATGTTTTAACAACACACAGCATAGCATTTGCCAGCACAGATAACATTAATCTTTCTATCCAGGGAAAATTATAGTACTGTTGACAAATAACAAACTTAATCCTTTTAACGTTTGCTATGGGTTTATTCATTTCCATGGTTTTAACATTTACAAAATATTATTTCTTTTTCTTAATTGCAGTATACCTTTAAACATATTAATAGACCTTATTTTGACAGAACCTATTAATCAACATCCACCTTTTAATGTATAGGTTTGATAGAAAATCAAGCTATTTCAAATTAATGTCTTGTAAATGCATGTTTATAAACTGAACATGGTTCAGATTTGTAAAGAATGAATGCTCCCACTCTTGACACATTGGAGATGATTTACAGTTAAAAAGGAGTAGAGCATGTTATCTTTGCAAAGTTCATTTTTATTTTCACTTAGTAGTATAGTAAATGTGTTAAAAAGTCACTCTACAAAAAACACCCTCTCACACACAAGGAAAATTAAAAATATACAATATACATGTACTACCTATTACAAAAATCCCTTTATTAAAGGGATGCATGACTAATAGTTGTCTTGTGAACAGATGCTCCCACCTGAGCTGTAGATCTCTGCTACTCTTTGAGAGTTACCATGGGCCTCTTGACTGCTTCTCAGATTAATGCTCTCCTTACCCAACCTGTCAGTTTAGGTGGATGGCCATGTCTTGATAGGTTTGCAGTTGTGCCATACTCTTTCCACTTTCAGATGATGGATTGAACAGTGCTCTGTGAGATGTTCAAAGCTTGGGATTTTTTTTTATAGCCTAACCCTGCTTTAAACTTCTCCACAACTTTATCCCTGACCTACCTGGTGTGTTCCTTGGCCTTCATTATGCTGTTTGTTCACTAATGTTCTCTAGTAGACCTCTGAGGGCTTCACAGAACAGCTGTATTTATACTGAGAATAAATTACACACAGGTGGACTTTATTTACTAATTTGTAAAAAATTTTGAAAACCATTTATTATTTTCCATCCTCTTCACAATTATGTGCCACTTTGTGTTGGTCTATCACATCAACTCTCAATAAAATACATTTACGTATTTGGTTGTAACAAGACAAAATGTGGAAAATTTCAAGGGTATGAATACTTTTTCAAGGCACTGTATGGGAACATGTTACATGTTCTACCCTGAAAACGGTTGGAACATGTAACATGTTCCAAAGGTGAACGTATCCTTTAAACAAGATCCTTAAGCAATTCATTTGGCAGAGGGTATAGGACTCCACAGCAACTTGCTAAATTTTTCCCCTCAACCTCACCTCTTTGTTGGAGAGATTACAGACAACCAGGTAACATTCACCGTATCTTTTTGGCTTGTAAAAGTCTCACGAGTTTCTGGAAGAAAATATTCAGCCTCATCATTGAAATTACTGGTATATTGTCTCCTCCAGATTCATCATTAGCAGTACTGCACATGGGCATTGACAATTACCCCGGAATTTTTAGAACAATTATAATATAGTACATATCCTACTGGCCAAACTAATTATTGCCAGACACTGGAAAGACAACATGTCACCCAATCCATCTGAGGTAATTCCTCAAGTAAGCCTCAACTATAACTATGAAAAACTACTGTCATATAGAACAGCCTCTTGCTAGTTCTGTAATAAACAATGGAAAGTATGAATTGATTGGTACACTTAATATAACACATGTGAAATGGTCTATAGTGAAGCTTAAACCTGCTTAATTGACCTCTCATTCATTTAATATGTATTAGGCTAATACTAAATAAAACTCACTATTTATTATAGGGCCCTGTGTGGTGCACCTTTGAATCTACTATTTTGTGTCTAGGTAGTTCTACAAACACATCTTTTAATGATCCTTCTATTCCTTTTTATTTCAATTGTTGGAAATTGCAATAAAATGTTAATTGAGAAAAAAATGGCCTACGGGTGGTTAATGGTTAATTAACATACTTGGGGAATGCCTTAAACCTGCCAGTGAAGTGGCACATCTGTAAGATGTACTAAATCCAAAGTGACATTTTGATTGAAAAAAAAGTCACTAAATGTCATTTCCTGGGCAGGTTTGTTCTGTTTGTAAACAAAGCCATTTCCAAGGGATTGTCCAACAAAGGGCACAGGGAACTGGGCAATGCCATGGGGTACATGTACCAATGTAAAAAAAAACCTGCTTCTAGCTAGCCAGTCAGTATCCTTTTTCATTGGTTGCATTCCCCACTCTGCTATAAACTCATGGCTGCCATTCAAATGAATAGCTATAATCAGCAGTTGGCAAGCTGCTACTGCAGAGACCCACTGCTCCACTGACACCAATCCTCCTTGATGGGTGCCTTGCAGAGCCTAATCATCCCCATAACATACAGAGTTTGCAATTAACCCTGTGCCCCCAGAAACCTGAACCTCATCCCTACCTCTGGTAAAGAAAATAAGAATAGGTTAAAGTGACCTAAGCCATTAACATTGGATAATAATTATGGGATTTTTAAGTTGCCAACAAGAAATATAATAATTTGCATAAATGTACATGTTTATTTTTAAATCTAAAATTAAAAACATTATTAAAATTGGTTACACATCATTTGTCTGCATAATGGTATTGCTGAGATGATGAATCCATATTTTGTTTTGATGTAGTCACTTGATCTCTACATGTTTTGCCACTATTTTGGCTTCCTCAGGAGATAGTTATAGTGTTGTAAATTAAGCCACTATGAAGGAAAGAAACAAATATAAGTAATATTAACCAATTATATAGTGAGCAATGTTTACATTTATATTAAAATTAACAAAATATGATATAGAAAAGTACATACATTGTAGATTAATGTATATCATGGAGGGCTCCAAATAACCAAAATAAATGTTCCAAAAAGTTTTTACCTATGTAAAAAAATCCCACTAGGTCCAGTGCGCTTCTACGCCCACTCTACAGCAGTTTTAGTGAGCTTTAGGAGAGACAAAAGGGTCCAGGGTGACTCCCCAAAACATTACTAGATGTAATATAAGTAGGGGTTAAACTCACAGCTTATTAAACCAGGAAAATTGATGGCAGCCTGGTCACAAATCCACCTTGTGTCCCGCTGTAATAAAATTTTGTCCCTCTCTTGGGGGGTATGTGTTCCAAGATGAAGAAGTGGATTTTGGAAATATCAAAAGCATGACACAGGCCAATGTTGTGACTAATTTGTGTTTCCAACTTTTTTTTAGATATTTACAGCAACATGGTCTAGACTACATTGTAAAAAAGCACTTTTTGTTTTGCTTATATAAAAGACTTCACAAGCATGTTATGAGATAGACAATACCCATAGTTTTACAGTTGGCAAAACATTTTGGACTATACAAACAACCATCAGGTAGGACCACCTCCTGGGAACATACAACATATCGACAACAGATGCACCTTCCACAGGGGGCCGTACCATGAGGGTACCTCCGATTGTCCTCTCTTACTGTGTAGTGGCTATATGGACAAGTTGGTCCCTTAAGTACCAAGATAATCTAAACGTGATTTCAGGATGTATGTTCACATACTTAGATACCACATCATCTGCTAACAATAGATACCAGTATCTATCCATAATCCTACGTAATTGTTGATGTTGAACTAAATAATGGGTAATTAGTTTCATATTTTGTGAATTTTGTTTTACCTTTCTTACTATGGATCAAAATGTTCCTGTCATGGCTTTTGGCATGGTTGTAAGCCTTTTAAAGGCATGTTTTACTGTAGTCACGTTCTAATAGGCATCCTTATAATGTCTTCATCATTAAAATGGTGTTACTTGATGAGGGCTTTCTATAGACTCTATATTAATTTTACATTTAGTAATGTTTTAGGGAGTCGCGCTGGACCCTTTTGTCTCTCCTAAAGCTCACTAAAACTACTGTTGGAAGGGGAGTGGGAGTGGAAGCACACTGGATCTAGTGGGATTTTTTCATAAGTAAAAACTTTATTGAACATTTATTTTTGTTATTTGGAGCTCTTCTTTATATTCATAAATCTACAATGTATCTGAAGTACTATTCTATATAATATTTTGCTGTTTTCAATATAAATGTAAACATTGCTCGCAATAATTGGTTTTAATTACTTCTGTTTGTTTCTTTTCTTCATAGTGGCTTAATTTGTAGCACTTTAACTGTCCCCTGAGGAAGCCAAAATAGTGGCGAAACATGTAGAGATCAAGTGACTATATCACAACAAAATATGGACCTTGGCATACCATTATGTAGACAAATGATTTGTAATTAATTTTAATAATGTTTTTAATTTGGATTCATAAATAAACATGTAATTTTATGCAAATTATTTTGTTTCTTTTTGGAACCTTAAAAATCCCATAATTATTTTCTATCCATGTTATTTCCACAAGGGATGTGGTGCACTTGACCTACAGACACACAGTAAATTTTCTATATAATGAACTAAGCCATTACTTTAGCTATTTCAAGGTCAACCAAAGAAAAGAAAGAATGCTGGGCAATCTGGAAAGGAACAGTGATGTCATAATATTCATTTATACTTACTGTACACAGACTGCAGATCTGACTTCTGAAGTTAAAGTTGACTTTTGCACACATTTTTGGAGCTGCTAAGTAGGAATTACTAGAATTTTGTGATCTTAGATAAAAAGCAATGAAATGCTTACATTAATCTCTATGCAAAAGTGCTGATAGATGGGATAGCAATATCAATAATAAGGATCACATTATTTATTTCAGGTACTTATATAGCGTCATCAATTTATGCAGTGCTTTACATATATATTGTACATTCACATCAGTCCCTCACCCTCAAGGGGTGTACAATCTAAGGTTCCTAACTCCCATTCATACATACACATACTAGGGCCAATTTAGACAGGAGCCAATTCAGCTACCAGCATGTCTTTGGAGTGTGGGAAGAAACCAGAGTACCCGGAGGAAACCCACTCAAGTACAGGGAGAACATGCAAACTCCAGGCAGGAGTTGCATTGGCTGGGATTCGAATCAACGACCCTAGTACTGCCAGGCAGAAGTGCATTAAAGCAATCATATCTTTAAACTTTCCACTGAAAACTCTATTACTACCTACGTTTAACCTGACAGCTCTACTTATGTAACTACTTGGATATGCCATAGTATATACAGTATTGTGACTGCATACCAGAATTAATTGAATATTCTCTGCAGAGATACCATGTTTACTGTGGAATTTTGTCATCAGTTTGAATAAAGATACAGAGAACTGCGAGAATTATTGCTAACCACTGTCTACTGATATCAGGAGCTCATTGGAAGCTTGAAATCAATGTTATTTCACCAACAGATGGCAAGGGTGGATGTAGCAAACTGTCTATAGCAGGGGCGGACAGAAAATTCATGGGGCTCCTGGGCAATAGGGGATCATGGGGCCCCTGTGTCCTTGCCCACACTCAAAAAAGCCTACGAAAAAGGTACCAGGGGCATCTCATGAGGCCCCCTACTGACCCCGGGCCCTCGGGCAGTGCTCGAGTTTCCAAATGGTCAGTCCGCCCCTGGTCTATAGTAGCTCATTGATGACATTTCCATATTGGTTACAATAGCATATATGCAGTATGTGGTCCATTCCAATAGAAAGATTAATAGAAGAACTGCAAAACACTTTTAAAAGTGGTGGTTATTGGTTAACCCTTTGAGGACTGTAAGATTTTGGAATGCCAATTGTTTTGTTTTTAAAGTTCGTACACTTCAGTTGCTGTAACTAAGCCATTTCATGAAATAATTGGCAAAAAGCTAGATCCATTTGTTGTTTGTTGATAAGAACTAATATTTTGACTCAAACCAAAAAAAAAAAGAGTTTTAAGTTCTTAATCAGATGATACACGTAATTAAAAACATGGGAAAAATACGTCCCTTGGTCCTCAAAGGGTTAAAAACATACTCTATCCAAACATTATACATTAAGGCATAATATGTATGATATACACATAGTGGCTAAATATGAAGGTGAGCAATTACTTCATAGAAATATGCAACAGAAGTGGATTTATATGTAGCCCTAGTCTGCAGTGCTGGCAGAGAAAAGCAGGTGCATGGATTTGGTTGTCAGTTTCAGCGTTTCTGCTGCTGTCCCTGCTAGTATGTACAGAGGGACAGGCACAGCTGTCATTGGAGCATGGCATTGCAAAGCTTTGTGTAACTTGTCAAAGTAGTATTAAAGTGTTTGTAAACCTTAAAATAATGGTACCACTCTCTCTGTAAGGCAAGATAATATTATATGTAATAATGTTATGTACTCCTTCCCTTGTTGTATAATACTTGGAAGATCCTACGTGTGCCCCTCTTCCCAAACGTAAACTGACCACTCCACTATGCAAGACCAGAGCATGTCTGTAAGTTCTGTAGTTTGTAGAAAGCTGTGCCCCCTTGCCCCACTCCTCCTGTCTTGATTCCTCTGTAGCCACTTCTCCCCTCTTCTCCCTCTGCTGATGTAAATTATATACACTGAGGACTAGTAGACCCTTTCTAGATGAGTCCCTGTGCTCTTGAAAGAGAACATAAAAAATCATATGACCGTATAATAGCACTGCATTAGGTATTTAGAGATTTTATTAAAAGAAAAAAACACTCTGCCATTCTAAGAACCCTATTGTAGAAAGAATAATGCAACTTTGGAGTTCTGAATTTCAACTACTTTAAACCTAAAAGCAAACATTTATTATATTGAAGCTTACCAATTATTATGCCTGGTACACATGGTAAGTTTTTTCATCTGTAAAAGGAATCAGCGAGCACTTATAGAGCAGAAAAATGCACCTAAAGGAAACCTGAAACCTTCAATAGCATATGTAATCAAAAAAGTACAGCTCTAAAAGAACATCCAATAATATTATTACTAAAATAGTGCAAATGATTCAAATAATTATTAAAGTGCAAAGTTCGTATATATTGTGTGATTATTTGATATGACCATATACGATAAATAAAAGTCTGGAATAATTATCTGAGCCATGTTTCTTGACAATTTCCAGGCCTCTTCTTTATCAATCCGCTTGGACAAGTTGATCACTCTGCTCTCTCTTTTTTTCATTACATTGGTTGTTAGCACATGAACACAACACCACAACTGACTGGCTCTTTGTGCTGCTTCTCTTTCTCCTAGTCTGGGCTCTGCTGTACAGTGGATTGCTGGAGGCTGATAACGAGCCAAATTCAGGTATAACAGCTTCCTACTGTTAATGGTTCTTAAGGAAGCAATCCAGCTTGTCCCAGCGAATTTATAAAGAAGAGGCCTGGAAATTGTCAGGAGCCATGGCTCAGAGAATTTTTCTGCCTGCTTCAAAAAATCCCATGTGACACGAAGCTGCAGGGAAGTTCCAGGATCCAGAGGAGGGAGATCCTTTCCAGGCTGTACACCCATTCCACCTTAAAGGGGACCTCTGGCTGATTACATATTATATATTGTACTGCATATTTAAAATGCGCATCTGGTGAGTTTGCATTTTTACCATATTCCCTGCACTTCACCGAAATGAAATAATTGTCATATGGAATGTATCTTCGCGCCAGAAAATACCAGTCAGCGCTTGCAGACATTGGCTGAGAACGCTGATTCGATGCCAATCAGCTGCTGGTTTCCCAGAATGCTCATTCAACAGAAGAATCTTTACTTTCTATCGTTTTAGATAGCCTTAGCAGCAATACAACACTTACAGTATTTATTAAAGGGTAATGCAATGGCAGATAAAAATTGGCCAGTAGTATGCTATAGCTCGTTCTTTTCTTTCAATAAGTTTTTATTGTTTTTTTTGGTATTTTTAAGTACAAAGTACAAGCTTTCTAGTATGTACAAGCTCACCACTTGCCTCCTTGACCCTGTCCCCACACAACTCCTCCGGTCACCCTCCTCCTCCATCCTACGTTCCCTCACACACATCTTCAATCTCTCCCTCTCTACTGGCACATTCCCCTCCCCCTAAAGCATGCGCACATCACCCCCATACTCAAAAAACCCTCCCTGGACCCCACCGACCTGAGCAACCTTAGACCCATCTCCCTGCTGCTATTTACTTCCAAGCTCCTTGAGCACTTAGTCTACAATCGCCTAAGCGCCCACCTCACTGACAACAACCTCCTTGATCCACTACAGTCTGGCTTCCGTCCCCTACTCTCCACCGAAACTGCCCTACTCAAAATCACTAATGACCTGCTAACGGCCAAAGCTAATGGCCACTACTCAGTCCTCTTATTCCTCGACCTTTCCGCGGCCTTCGACACAGTTGACCACCCCCTCCTCCTTAATAAACTACACTCCTTTGGCATCAGAGACTCCGCTCTCTCCTGGCTCTCCTCCTATCTATCCCAACGCTCCTTCAGCGTTACCTATAACACTGCCACCTCCCCCTCTCTCCCCCTCTCTGTTGGGGTCCCCCAAGGCTCTGTCCTTGGGCCCCTTCTCTTCTCCATCTACACCTCCTCCCTCGGCAAACTGATACACTCCCACGGCTTTAACTATCACCTCTATGCCAATGACATGCAAATTTACCTCTTTGCCCCTCGCCTCACCCCTTCAGTGTCCACCCGTATCGCTCACCTACTGAATGACATATCAGACTGGATGTCGCTTCATTTCCTCGAATTGAACCTTTCCAAAACTGAGCTCCTGATTTTCCCCCCAGCCCGCGCCCCCCCCCCACCCTCTCCATCACGACCAACAATGCCACCATCAGTCCCACCCTGCAAGCCTCGGTGTCACTCTAGACTCAAACCTGTCCTTCCAACCCCATGTCCAATCGTTGGCAAACTCATGCAGGTTCCACCTCTGCAACATCTCCAAAATACATACGTTCCTAACCCCAGACACTACTAAACAACTCGTTCACTCCCTTATTATCTCACGTCTGGACTGCTGCAACTCCCTTCTCACCGGCCTACTGCAGACTATCCCCGCTTCAGTCTATCCTGAACTCAGTGGCCAGACTCATCCACTTTACCAACCGCTCCGCTTCTGCCACCCCCCTCTGTCATTCCCTCCACTGGCTCCCAATTGCCCAACGCATTAAATTAAACTAACACAGACATACAAAGCCATTCATAACGTTGCCCCAAACTACCTCACCGACCTGATACCCAAATACCACCCAACCCGTACTCTTCGCTCCTCACAACACCTCCTACTTTCTAGCTCCCTGGTCTCCACCTCCCACGCCCGACTGCAGGACTTCTCCAGGACTTCCCCCATCCTCTGGAACTCACTACCCCAATCCATCAGACCAATTCACCTACCCTCCTCACCTTTAGGCGCACCCTGAAAACCCATCTCTTCAGGGAACCCTACCCCGCCCTCACCTAACAGTCGATCTCCTCCACTCCTCACTCCACTCCATCCCCCACTATCCCCTCCCTCCTAGATTGTAAGCTTGAAAGAGCAGGGCCCTTGACCCTCTCGTGTTTTGTTTTGTTACTCTATTGTCTCATGTTCTGTCCCCCACCATAATGTACAGCACTGAGCAAACCTTTTAGCGCTATATAAATACTGTATAATAATAATAATAATATTAAAAAGAAGTTACAATAATGAACAGCAGTCAATAGCAATCGTATACAAGTGGAATATAACTACAATAATTAATATTATAGATAACTTGTCAAGAGAACAAAAATAAGACATACATTTTGTGTCAGTTGATTGGTTAGTAAACAGAAAAGGCTACCTATCCGTAGCTCATAGTCCAACATTGGTAAAAGGATTATATCATTAAGGATATGCTAATATGCTATTGAGACGGGAGATGTATAGAACACTTTGTGGTTCATGAGGCATCCCTGTGGAAGAGCTGGAGAGTGAAAATCCAGAAAGAAGAGAAAGGGGAGAAAGTGGAGACAGATTGGGGGTGGACATCTATAGCACTTGAGTTTGGTTTATAAAGTTTAATAAGGCTATAGTGAGGTGAAGCTATCCACTGAGACCTTGCGGTGGGCGTGTTTGGATCCATGGAGTCCAAGTTTTAAGGAATCTCTCTTGGGTGTCTGAGAGAATGCTAGAAAGTATTTCATTTATTGGAAGAAATCAAGGCAGCGGTGGATTTCTGTGAAGGATATGAACTTCTGTTTCCAGGCTTTCACTATGGTTTGTTTGACCACCAACAGTACATGGGTGGCTAGTTTAACCAGTTGCTGACCGCAGATAGCCGAATGATGGCTACACTATGGCCGGCCAGTTCTGGGAGGGTGTCATATGACGTCCTCCCAGAATGCACTCTCCTGCATGCTCCCTGTGGTGCGCACCCGGCGATCTCCGTGGTCACTGTGTCCTATGGACACAGCTGATCACGTGATGTGGTAAAATGCCAATCACAGCGGCTTTTTACCATGTGATCAGCCTTGTCCATTGACAGGCTGATCACAGGGAAATGCAATTGCCGGTTCTCGGCTGCACTTTCCTCACGCTGTCAGAATGTGGGGAAAGTACTGCAGAGAACCGGCAGTTGTCAGAGCAGGGATCGGCACCCATCATCAGGGCACTGAGGATCAGTGCCCTGATGATCGGTCTCCAGCAGTGCCACCCACCTGTGCCCAGCAGTGCCGTCCACCAGTGCCCAGCAGTGCCGTCCATCAGTGCCCAGTGGTGCCACCCACCAGTGCCCAGCAGTGCCACTACCTGTGCCCATCAGTGCCACCCACCTGTGTCACCCAACTCTGCCCATCAGTGCTACCCACCTGTGCCCATCAGTGCCACCCACCTCTGCCCATCAGTGCCATCCACCTGTGCCCATCAGTGCCAACCATCAGTGCAGCCCAGAAGTGCTGCCAGTCAGTGCCCAGCAGTTGTTCCAGTCAGTGCCCAGAAGTTGCACCAGTCAGTTCCCAGAAGCGCCGCCAGTCAGTGCCCAGTAGTGCTGCCAGTCAGTGCCCAGCAGTGCCGCCAGTCAGTGCCGCCTATCAGTGCCCATCATCAGTGCCGCCTATCAATTCCACCTATCAGTGCCGCCCATCCATGCCACCTCATTAGTGCTGCCTATCAGTGCCCATCAGTGCTGCCTATCAGTGCAGCTTCATCAACGCACATCAGTAAAGGAGAAAACTTACCTGTTTGCAAAATTTTATAATAGAAACAAAGAAACTTTTTTTTTCAACTTTTTTGCTCTTTTTTTGTTTATAGCGCAAAAAGTAAAATGCACAGCGGCAAGTAAATACCACCAAAAGAAAGCTCTATTTGTGAGAAAAAAATGCAAAACATTTCATATGGGTACAATGTTGCATGACCACACAATTGCCATTCAAATGTAACCGTGCTGAAAGCTGAAAATTGGCCTGGTAAGGAAGGGGGTATAAGTGCCCGGTAGGCAAGTGGTTAAATTGGTGTTTGGACAAGCCCAGGGGTTTTAAATGTAAGAGAGTATAGCAAGGGTCTCTCGGGAAGGGACAAGTAAGTAATGATTGGAGTAGTTTGAGAACCTTTAACCAAAATCAGGAAAGCATAGGGTATGTCCACCATAAGTGCAGAATCTCTCCCGGAGCTTTACAGTCTCTGAAGCAAATATTGGGGGCTGATGGATTAAGAAATGCTAAACAGGATGGTACAAGGTACCACCTTGTTACCTTTTTGAAAGCTGATTCCATAATGAGGACATTGATGGAGCATGAGGTCAGAATTAGATATATCTGTGACCAGCATGCACAAACTTTAGTGCTTTTGAGGTCTCTTTCCCATCTGGAAACATAATTGTTATTGTTGTGGTTCTGTAGATTAGTCAATTGTGAATAACGGTTAGAGATAAGTTTAGGAGAGAGAGGCGTCTGCTGGCAAATGTGTTCAAACAAGGATTGTGGTAGGGTCTTTATTGGTGAGGACCTAATTTACCCAATGTTTAATCTGTAGGGGGCTTGATATTTGTCCCTTATTTCTGCCAGGTGTAAACTGAAAGGCCCATGAGAAATGAATGGATACATTGGAGGTTGTGGGAAGTTCACCAATGGAATTTGTTATGGGACTCAAGGCCAGGTGGAAACAGAGGATTGTCCACACGTAAGAGTGGTAGATGAGGGGAGATTATGCCGCTGTTGTATTTTGTGGAATTCCATATATGTAGTGAGTGGGCCATTAGAGGACTGATAAATGTGGGTCTGGATTTCAGGGGGAGCCATAAGAGAGAGAGATCAGGTGGCAAGAGAGCGCTTATAAAGTTACCCATATGGGGGCTTGTTGTGCTGCATATAATGAGGTTAGAGGTGTGATTTGAGCCACCACATAGTACTTGGAGACGTTAGGAACCCCCATGCTGGTGTGGGAGCATAATATATTTAGTGACCCGACATCTTTTTATTGGCCCAAATAAAGCGTAAAATGTGATTTTGAGAATATTTCAGGGCAAAAGAAGGGATTGGGACAGGGATGGTGCAGAATAGGTATAGAAGTTTGGGGAGGATAGTCATTTTTACTGTGTTTATTCTACCCATCTACTAGAGATGTTGGTGTGATCAGGTTGTAAATAGAGTTCTGAGAGAATGGAATATTGAGGTATAGTTGGCCTCATACAGAGTGTAGTAGGAATTTGTAAGGTTGATCCCTAGGTATCCTAGGTGCGCGGTGGGGCAAGTAAAGTTATAGATTTGATTTAGCAAATGTATGTCCTCTACGGGGAGGGAAACATTGAGGGCTGATGATTGTCTTCGTTTGCTATTAAACCAGGAGAGCCAATGTTGGAAAATCTGGTTAGAATGGAGAAGAGGGTAGGTAATGTGGTGTCTGGTTGGGTCAGAGTTAGAGATGAGCGAAGTATTCAAAAATTCGATTCGGCTGATTCGGCGAATTCGAGGAATAAATTCGATTCGATGCGAATATATTCGCTACGAATTTAACTTATAAAAGGGTGTTTCTAGGCTTCAGAGAGCCTTTATATTAGTGCAGAACACTGTACCTTTAATTTAAATGCCCTTGGAGTCTGCTGGGGAAGAGAAATAATACTGTCAGTCAGTATGACATGCAGATGAGTGCCGTCGATCTTAGAATCACCGCACACTTCACTCATTTGGGCAGTCACGGGGCCAAAACCAGAGTGTGGAGCCACAGTGTGGCGGTGGAGGCAGCAGCAATGGGAGGCCATACAGCACCCTATGACAAAAATGGAACCCACCAGCAGTGTGAGGAGACCTGAAAGTGGCACATGGCAGAGTGTGGCGATGGAGACAGCAGCAATGGGAGGCCGTACAGGGACCCATGACACACTCTGGACCTGGCAGCAGCATTAGGAGGCGGTACAGGGGCCCATGGCAGATTACGGGCCTGGCAGCAGCAATGGGAGGCCCGTAATCTGCCAGCACCCTATGACAAAATGGAACCCACCAGCAGTGTGAGGAGACCTGAAAGTGGCACATGGCAGAGTGTGGCGATGGAGACAGCAGCAATGGGAGGCCGTACAGGGACCCATGAGAGACTCTGGACCTGGCAGCAGCATGAGGAGGCGGTACAGGGGCCCATGGCAGATTACGGGCCTGGCAGCAGCAATGGGAGGCCCGTAATCTGCCAGCACCCTATGACAAAATGGAACCCACCAGCAGTGTGAGGAGACCTGAAAGTGGCACATGTTTGGGGCATGATTCATGGCGGATTTAGTCAATTGTGTCAGGAACTGGTGGTTTGAAATCCAGACTAATCCACGCCTGATTCATTTTCACAAACGTGAGTCTCTCCACACTTTGGGTGGACAGTCGTGTCCTCCGCGGAGTTACAATACCTCCTGCCGCACTAAACACGCGCTCCGATGAAACGCTACTGGCCGGGCATGACAGCCTTTCAAGGGCAAATTCAGCTAGTTGGGGCCAAAGGTCAAGTTTCGTTGCCCAGTAGTCAAGGGGATTGTCTACCTCGGTTTGCAGGGTGCTGTCCAAGTAGGCCCAAGCCTGTTGTTTGAGGTCCTGCTCCAGATCCACCTGATGCTGCTGCTGCTGCGGCTGGTTAGCAGTTTCCTCACTGCGCTGGTGAAGAAAGCTACTCATCATCGACTGCAGACTGAGGCAGCCGCTGCTGGTGGAGCTGCCACTGCTCCTACCACCCCACCCCTCCCCTGCTGCCATGGCAGCGGAACGCGAGCGCACAGTGCCCACAGTGTCTGAGGATGGACGTTGGCGCAGAGAGGCAGAGACCAACTGACTACATAGGTGGTTTTTATAGTACGTTATTTTGGCTTCCCTCTCAGCAGGTGTGAAAAAGGCCACCATTTTTGAACGGTAGCGAGGGTCCAACAAGGTGGACAGCCAAAAGTCATCCCTCTGTCTGATGGTTATTATTCGGCTGTCGCTACGCAAGCAACCGAGCATGCTATGGGCCATTTGTGCCAAGGAATGCGAGGGACTCCCTGCCTCCATCTCCACAGCATACTGCCACGGTGCGTCTGGGTCCTCTGTCTCCTCCTCCTCCTCTACCAGATGCTCCTGCTCCTCCACTCCTGTCCGCTGAGTGGAAAAACCACCCATTTCACTCAATAATTCCTGAGCACCAATGTCCTCCTCTACCTCCTCCTCTTCTTCCTGTCCTGCCCCCACAGGGGTCATGTGGTGTTGAGATCTGTGCGCCACGTCTACCGCACCCTGACCAGCCATTGTTAACAGCATTTGTTCCAGGACGTGCAACAGAGGAATGACGTCGTTCATCCCATAGTCCTGCCGACTCACGAATAGCGTGGCCTCCTCAAAGGGCCTCAGCAAGCGGCAGGTGTCACGCATGAGCTGCCAATGGCTGACATCTAAGTTACACAGGGGAGTACCTTTATCCGCTTGTAACATCAAGAAATCTGTGATGGCCTTTCGCTGTTCGTAAAGGCGGTCTAACATATGTAGGGTTGAATTCCACCTTGTTGCAAGTTGCAACGTCACAGCATGAGGAGTCGGTACGGGGGCCCATGGCAGATTACGGGCCTGGCAGCAGCAATGGGAGGCCCGTAATATGCCAGCACCCTATGACAAAATGGAACACACCAGCAGTGTGAGGAGACCTGAAAGTGGCACATGGCAGAGTGTGGCGATGGAGACAGCAGCAATGGGAGGCAGTACAGGGACCCATGAGAGACTCTGGACCTGGCAGCAGCATGAGGAGGCGGTACTGGGGCCCATGGCAGATTACGGGCCTGGCAGCAGCAATGGGAGGCCCGTAATCTGCCAGCACCCTATGACAAAATGGAACACACCAGCAGTGTGAGGAGACCTGAAGTGGCACATGGCAGAGTGTGGCGATGGAGACAGCAGCAATGGGAGGCAGTACAGGGACCCATGAGAGACTCTGGACCTGGCAGCAGCATGAGGAGGCGGTACTGGGGCCCATGGCAGATTACGGGCCTGGCAGCAGCAATGGGAGGCCCGTAATCTGCCAGCACCCTATGACAAAATGGAACACACCAGCAGTGTGAGGAGACCTGAAAGTGGCACATGGCAGAGTGTGGCGAAGGAGACAGCAGCAAAGGGAGGCCGTACAGGGACCCATGAGAGACTCTGGACCTGGCAGCAGCATGAGGAGGCAGTACAGGGGCCCATGGCAGATTACAGGCCTGGCAGCAGCAATGGGAGGCCCGTAATCTGCCAGCACCCTATGACAAAATGGAACACACCAGCAGTGTGAGGAGACCTGAAAGTGGCACATGGCAGAGTGTGGCGATGGAGACAGCAGCAATGGGAGGCCGTACAGGGACCCATGAGAGACTCTGGACCTGGCAGCAGCATGAGGAGTCGGTACGGGGGCCCATGGCAGATTACGGGCCTGGCAGCAGCAATGGGAGGCCCGTAATCTGCCAGCACCCTATGACAAAATGGAACACACCAGCAGTGTGAGGAGACCTGAAAGTGGCACATGGCAGAGTGTGGCGATGGAGACAGCAGCAATGGGAGGCCGTACAGGGACCCATGAGACACTCTGGACCTGGCAGCAGCATGAGGAGGCGGTACAGGGGCCCATGGCAGATTACGGGCCTGGCAGCAGCAATGGGAGGCCCGTAATCTGCCAGCACCCTATGACAAAATGGAACACACCAGCAGTGTGAGGAGACCTGAAAGTGGCACATGGCAGAGTGTGGCGATGGAGACAGCAGCAATGGGAGGCCGTACAGGGACCCATGAGAGACTCTGGACCTGGCAGCAGCATGAGGAGGCGGTACAGGGGCCCATGGCAGATTACGGGCCTGGCAGCAGCAATGGGAGGCCCGTAATCTGCCAGCACCCTATGACAAAATGGAACACACCAGCAGTGTGAGGAGACCTGAAAGTGGCACATGGCAGAGTGTGGCGATGGAGACAGCAGCAATGGGAGGCCGTACAGGGACCCATGAGACACTCTGGACCTGGCAGCAGCATGAGGAGGCGGTACAGGGGCCCATGGCAGATTACAGGCCTGGCAGCAGCAATGGGAGGCCCGTAATCTGCCAGCACCATATGACAAAATGGAACACACCAGCAGTGTGAGGAGACCTGAAAGTGGCACATGGCAGAGTGTGGCGATGGAGACAGCAGCAATGGGAGGCCGTACAGGGACCCATGAGAGACTCTGGACCTGGCAGCAGCATGAGGAGGCGGTACAGGGGCCCATGGCAGATTACGGGCCTGGCAGCAGCAATGGGAGGCCCGTAATCTGCCAGCACCCTATGACAAAATGGACAGCACCAGCAGTGTGAGGAGACCTGAAAGTGGCACATGGCAGAGTGTGGCGATGGAGACAGCAGCAATGGGAGGCCGTACAGGGACCCATGAGAGACTCTGGACCTGGCAGCAGCATGAGGAGGCGGTACAGGGGCCCATGGCAGATTACAGGCCTGGCAGCAGCAATGGGAGGCCCGTAATCTGCCAGCACCCTATGACAAAATGGAACACACCAGCAGTGTGAGGAACCTGAAAGTGGCACATGGCAGAGTGTGGCGATGGAGACAGCAGCAATGGGAGGCCGTACAGGGACCCATGAGAGACTCTGGACCTGGCAGCAGCATGAGGAGGCGGTACAGGGGCCCATAGCAGATTACGGGCCTGGCAGCAGCAATGGGAGGCCCGTAATCTGCCAGCACCCTATGACAAAATGGAACACACCAGCAGTGTGAGGAGACCTGAAAGTGGCACATGGCAGAGTGTGGCGATGGAGACAGCAGCAATGGGAGGCCGTACAGGGACCCATGAGAGACTCTGGACCTGGCAGCAGCATGAGGAGGCGGTACAGGGGCCCATGGCAGATTACGGGCCTGGCAGCAGCAATGGGAGGCCCGTAATCTGCAAGCACCCTATGACAAAATGGACAGCACCAGCAGTGTGAGGAGACCTGAAAGTGGCACATGGCAGAGTGTGGCGATGGAGACAGCAGCAATGGGAGGCCGTACAGGGACCCATGAGAGACTCTGGACCTGGCAGCAGCATGAGGAGGCGGTACAGTGCCCCATGGCAGATTACGGGTCTGGCAGCAGCAATGGGAGGCCCGTAATCTGCCAGCACCCTATGACAAAATGGAACACACCAGCAGTGTGAGGAGACCTGAAAGTGGCAAATGGCAGAGTGTGGCGATGGAGACAGCAGCAATCGGAGGCCGTACAGGGACCCATGAGAGACTCTGGACCTGGCAGCAGCATGAGGAGGCGGTACAGGGGCCCATGGCAGATTACGGGCCTGGCAGCAGCAATGGGAGGCCCGTAATCTGATAGCACCCTATGACAAAATGGAACCCACCAGCAGTGTGAGGAGACCTGAAAGTGGCACATGGCAGAGTGTGGCGATAGAGACAGCAGCAATGGGAGGCCGTACAGGGACCCATGAGACACTCTGGACCTGGCAGCAGCATGAGGAGGTGGTACAGGGGCCCATGGCAGATTACAGGCCTGGCAGCAGCAATGGGAGGCCCGTAATCTGCCAGCACCCTATGACAAAATGGAACACACCAGCAGTGTGAGGAGACCTGAAAGTGGCACATGGCAGAGTGTGGCGATGGAGACAGCAGCAATGGGAGGCCGTACAGGGACCCATGAGAGACTCTGGACCTGGCAGCAGCATGAGGAGGCGGTACAGGGGCCCATGGCAGATTACGGGCCTGGCAGCAGCAATGGGAGGCCCGTAATCTGCCAGCACCCTATGACAAAATGGAACACACCAGCAGTGTGAGGAGACATGAAAGTGGCACATGGCAGAGTGTGGCGATGGAGACAGCAGCAATGGGAGGCCGTACAGGGACCCATGAGAGACTCTGGACCTGGCAGAAGCATGAGGAGGCGGTACAGGGGCCCATGGCAGATTACGGGCCTGGCAGCAGCAAAGGGAGGCCCGTAATCTGCCAGCACCCTATGACAAAATGGACAGCACCAGCAGTGTGAGGAGACCTGAAAGTGGCACATGGCAGAGTGTGGCGATGGAGACAGCAGCAATCGGAGGCCGTACAGGGACCCATGAGAGACTCTGGACCTGGCAGCAGCATGAGGAGGTGGTACAGGGGCCCATGGCAGATTACAGGCCTGGCAGCAGCAATGGGAGGCCCGTAATCTGCCAGCACCCTATGACAAAATGGAACACACCAGCAGTGTGAGGAGACCTGAAAGTGGCACATGGCAGAGTGTGGCGATGGAGACAGCAGCAATGGGAGGCCGTACAGGGACCCATGAGAGACTCTGGACCTGGCAGCAGCATGAGGAGGCGGTACAGGGGCCCATGGCAGATTACGGGCCTGGCAGCAGCAATGGGAGGCCCGTAATCTGCCAGCACCCTATGACAAAATGGAACACACCAGCAGTGTGAGGAGACCTGAAAGTGGCACATGGCAGAGTGTGGCGATGGAGACAGCAGCAATGGGAGGCCGTACAGGGACCCATGAGAGACTCTGGACCTGGCAGCAGCATGAGGAGGCGGTACAGGGGCCCATGGCAGATTACGGGCCTGGCAGCAGCAATGGGAGGCCCGTAATCTGCCAGCACCCTATGACAAAATGGAACACACCAGCAGTGTGAGGAGACCTGAAAGTGGCACATGGCAGAGTGTGGCGATGGAGACAGCAGCAATGGGAGGCCGTACAGGGACCCATGAGACACTCTGGACCTGGCAGCAGCATGAGGAGGCGGTACAGGGGCCCATGGCAGATTACAGGCCTGGCAGCAGCAATGGGAGGCCCGTAATCTGCCAGCACCCTATGACAAAATGGACAGCACCAGCAGTGTGAGGAGACCTGAAAGTGGCACATGGCAGAGTGTGGCGATGGAGACAGCAGCAATGGGAGGCCGTACAGGGACCCATGAGAGACTCTGGACCTGGCAGAAGCATGAGGAGGCGGTACAGGGGCCCATGGCAGATTACGGGCCTGGCAGCAGCAAAGGGAGGCCCGTAATCTGCCAGCACCCTATGACAAAATGGACAGCACCAGCAGTGTGAGGAGACCTGAAAGTGGCACATGGCAGAGTGTGGCGATGGAGACAGCAGCAATCGGAGGCCGTACAGGGACCCATGAGAGACTCTGGACCTGGCAGCAGCATGAGGAGGTGGTACAGGGGCCCATGGCAGATTACAGGCCTGGCAGCAGCAATGGGAGGCCCGTAATCTGCCAGCACCCTATGACAAAATGGAACACACCAGCAGTGTGAGGAGACCTGAAAGTGGCACATGGCAGAGTGTGGCGATGGAGACAGCAGCAATGGGAGGCCGTACAGGGACCCATGAGAGACTCTGGACCTGGCAGCAGCATGAGGAGGCGGTACAGGGGCCCATGGCAGATTACGGGCCTGGCAGCAGCAATGGGAGGCCCGTAATCTGCCAGCACCCTATGACAAAATGGAACACACCAGCAGTGTGAGGAGACCTGAAAGTGGCACATGGCAGAGTGTGGCGATGGAGACAGCAGCAATGGGAGGCCGTACAGGGACCCATGAGAGACTCTGGACCTGGCAGCAGCATGAGGAGGCGGTACAGGGGCCCATGGCAGATTACGGGCCTGGCAGCAGCAATGGGAGGCCCGTAATCTGCCAGCACCCTATGACAAAATGGAACACACCAGCAGTGTGAGGAGACCTGAAAGTGGCACATGGCAGAGTGTGGCGATGGAGACAGCAGCAATGGGAGGCCGTACAGGGACCCATGAGACACTCTGGACCTGGCAGCAGCATGAGGAGGCGGTACAGGGGCCCATGGCAGATTACAGGCCTGGCAGCAGCAATGGGAGGCCCGTAATCTGCCAGCACCCTATGACAAAATGGACAGCACCAGCAGTGTGAGGAGACCTGAAAGTGGCACATGGCAGAGTGTGGCGATGGAGACAGCAGCAATGGGAGGCCGTACAGGGACCCATGAGAGACTCTGGACCTGGCAGCAGCATGAGGAGGCGGTACAGGGGCCCATGGCAGATTACAGGCCTGGCAGCAGCAATGGGAGGCCCGTAATCTGCCAGCACCCTATGACAAAATGGACAGCACCAGCAGTGTGAGGAGACCTGAAAGTGGCACATGGCAGAGTGTGGCGATGGAGACAGCAGCAATGGGAGGCCGTACAGGGACCCATGAGAGACTCTGGACCTGGCAGCAGCATGAGGAGGCGGTACAGGGGCCCATGGCAGATTACGGGCCTGGCAGCAGCAATGGGAGGCCCGTAATCTGCCAGCACCCTATGACAAAATGGACAGCACCAGCAGTGTGAGGAGACCTGAAAGTGGCACATGGCAGAGTGTGGCGATGGAGACAGCAGCAATGGGAGGCCGTACAGGGACCCATGAGAGACTCTGGACCTGGCAGCAGCATGAGGAGGCGGTACAGGGGCCCATGGCAGATTACGGGCCTGGCAGCAGCAATGGGAGGCCCGTAATCTGCCAGCACCCTATGACAAAATGGAACCCACCAGCAGTGTGAGGAGACCTGAAAGTGGCACATGTTTGGGGCATGATTCATGGTGGATTTAGTCAGTTGTGTCAGGAACTGGTGGTTTGAAATCCAGACTAATCCACGCCTGATTCATTTTCACAAACGTGAGTCTCTCCACACTTTGGGTGGACAGTCGTGTCCTCCGCGGAGTTACAATACCTCCTGCCGCACTAAACACGCGCTCCGATGCCACGCTACTGGCCTGGCATGACAGCCTTTCAAGGGCAAATTCAGCTAGTTGGGGCCAAAGGTCAAGTTTCGTTTCCCAGTAGTCAAGGGGATTGTCTACCTCGGTTGGCAGGGTGCTGTCCAAGTAGGCCCAAGCCTGTTGTTTGAGGTCCTGCTCCAGGTCCACCTGATGCTGCTGCTGCTGTGGCTGGTTCGTAGTTTCCTCACTGCGCTGGTGAAGAAAGCTACTCATCATCGACTGCAGACTGAGGCAGCCGCTGCTGGTGGAGCTGCCACTGCTCCTACCACCCCACCCCTCCCCTGCTGCCATGGCAGCGGAACGCGAGTGCACAGGGCCCACAGTGTCTGAGGATGGACGTTGGCGCAGAAAGGCAGAGACCAACTGACTACATAGGTGGTTTTTATAGTACGTTATTTTGGCCTCCCTCTCAGCAGGTGTGAAAAAGGCCACCATTTTTGAACTGTAGCGAGGGTCCAACAAGGTGGACAGCCAAAAGTCATCCCTCTGTCTGATGGTTATTATTCGGCTGTCGCTACGCAAGCAACCGAGCATGCTATGGGCCATTTGTGCCAAGGAATGCGAGGGACTCCCTGCCTCCATCTCCACAGCATACTGCCACGGTGCGTCTGGGTCCTCTGTCTCCTCCTCCTCCTCCTCTACCAGATGCTCCTGCTCCTCCACTCCTGTCCGCTGAGTGGAAAAACCACCCATTTCACTCAATTATTCCTGAGCACAAATGTCCTCCTCTACCTCCTCCTCTTCTTCCTGTCCTGCCCCCACAGGGGTCATGTGGCGTTGAGATCTGTGCGCCACGTCTACCGCACCCTGACCAGCCATTGTTAACAGCATTTGTTCCAGGACGTGCAACAGAGGAATGACGTCGTTCATCCCATAGTCCTGCCGACTCACGAATAGCGTGGCCTCCTCAAAGGGCCTGAGCAAGCGGCAGGTGTCACGCATGAGCTGCCAATGGCTGACATCGAAGTTACACAGGGGAGTACCTTTATCCACTTGTAACATCAGGAAATCGGTGATGGCCTTTCGCTGTTCGTAAAGGCGGTCTAACATGTGTAGGGTTGAATTCCACCTTTTTGCAAAGTCGCAGATCAGGCGATGCTGTGGAATTCCGTTCTGCCGCTGCAGCTCAAGGAGGGTGTGCTTTGCGGTGTAGGAATGGCTGAAATGCATGCAAAGTTTACGTGACATTTTAAGGATGTCTTGCAGTGGGATGGTGGATTTTAGGAACTGCTTGACAACCAGATTGAACACGTGAGCCATGCATGGCGCATGGCACAACCTACCTTGACGCAGAGCAGACACCATGTTCTTTCCGTTGTCGGTCAACATGGTTCCGATTTTCAGTTTGCGCGGAGACAGCCATCTGTCGATTTCTCTGTTCATTACACTCAGAAGTTCCTCCCCTGTGTGACTACGTTCGCCAAGGCATACCAGGTGCAGCACAGCGTGACACCGTTTCGCCCTGCACATGTGATATGCCGGTCGGGTAATGGGACTTGGCACGGGGGTGGCGGCTGAGGACACGGCGGAAGAAGAGGTGGTAGAGGCGGACATGTTTTGTGGACCAAGGACGTGCAAACGTGGAGGCAAAAGCGGCGTGACCTGTCCAAGTTGCTGGTGCGGCTGTGCCGGCACCACGTTCACCCAGTGGGCCGTAAATGACATGTACTGTCCCTGACCGTAGTTACAGCTCCACACGTCGGCGCTGCCGTGCACTTTGGCAGAGACCGACATGCTCAAAGACTGGCCCACCATCTCTTCTACATGTGAATGCAAGGCTGGCACTGCCTTTTTGGCGAAGAAATGACGGCTTGACACTCTCCACCGCGGCGCAGCAAAATCCATCATTTCTCGGAAAGGTGCTGAGTCCACCACTTGGAAAGGGAGGGACTGCAGCACCAGCAACTTGGACAGGAGGACGTTCAGCTTTTGCACCGTCGGGTGCGTGCTCGCAAACTGTTGTCTCTTGGAAACGGATTCCAAGAAAGACTGCTGACGGAATCCGTGAAGAGGAGTAGCAGGAGAAGGAGCATCTGAACGAGCGGAAGATGCCAACAAGCGACAACTCCCCTCAGCAGAGGTGTTGGAGCCTTGACTGGCTGATAGAGGGCGATTGACGTCGGGTGACGGAGCAAGTAACGGAGCGGGTGATGGAGCGGGGGCTGGGGCAGGCAGAACCGCCGTATTTTTATCACGGTTTTCCCAGGCCACCAAATGGCGACGCTGCATATGCTGACGCAACGCTGTAGTCCCAACATGGGCCCCCTGGCCACGCTTGACTTTCTGGCCACATAGTCGACATACGGCTACGTTTACTTCCTCGGGCGGCTTGACAAAAAATTGCCACACCGCCGAGTAGGAAACTTTGCCCCCGATACTCCTCACTGGCTGACTGCTACTTCCTCCGTGCACACCGGCACCACTACTGGCCGTGGTGGTAGGCTGCAGTGGAGCTGGTGCTCTACTCCGTGGCCGTTTTCCTCCACTGACACTGCTGCGACCCTGCTGCCTCCTGGGGAACCCACCGACTGTTTTGCTCGCTGCCAAGCTGGCACCCTCTTCTCCTGATGATGCGGAAGCAATAGCCTGATGACGACGAGGCTGCCAAGTGCGATCAGCCTCATCATCATCAATTAGGGTCTCCGCCTCACTACTAGCCCCCTTGGCTGCGTGTGGGTCAGGAGACAGACCTGTCTCTAGACCAGCTACCGAGCCACTCTCCTCGCCACTACTTCTTCGCCTGGCTGCTGAAGAGGCGGATGTCTCCCCCCGTTCCTGACCGCCCTCTGTTAGCTCTTCCTCACTGTACAGTGGGGCTGAGCCCACAGCATGCGATACTTCGCTTGGTGAGGGAACACCAAAGGACAGGGGCAGGTAGAAGACACGTGATTTCAGTGGGCTTGCTCCCGGGCCATGCCAACTAACGGTTGTGTCTGACGTACCCACCGACCGTTGGCTGTAGGTGTCAGAGGTGACCTGGGAAGAGGAAGACGACCGAGTCAACCAATCGATGACGGCAGGGTTGTCGGTGGAGACACGACCGCTGGATGACACCGGGAGCACTGGCCTCTGGCTGCGACTAGTGCTGCCTCGACCCCTTCCTCTGCTGCCACGTCTGCTTGCTCCTAAAACATTGCCTCCTCTGCCACTCCTCTGCATGTTGTCTGACATACTCTTTAATTCAACGATTCTGTGTCCCTGAGTAACAATTCTGTGTCCCTGAGTAACAATTCTGTGTCTGTCCCTGAGTAACAATTCTGTGTCCCTGAGTAACAATTCTGTGTCCCTCAGTAACAATTCTGTGTCCCTCAGTAACAATTCTGTGTCTGTCCCTGAGTAACAATTCTGTGTCCCTGAGTAACAATTCTGTGTCCCTCAGTAACAATTCTGTGTCCCTGAGTAACAATTCTGTGTCCCTCAGTAACAATTCTGTGTCCCTCAGTAACAATTCTGTGTCCCTCAGTAACAATTCTGTGTCTGTCCCTGAGTAACAATTCTGTGTCCCTGAGTAACAATTCTGTGTCCCTCAGTAACAATTCTGTGTCCCTCAGTAACAATTCTGTGTCTGTCCCTGAGTAACAATTCTGTGTCCCTGAGTAACAATTCTGTGTCCCTCAGTAACAATTCTGTGTCCCTCAGTAACAATTCTGTGTCTGTCCCTGAGTAACAATTCTGTGTCCCTGAGTAACAATTCTGTGTCCCTGAGTAACAATTCTGTGTCCCTCAGTAACAATTCTGTGTCTGTCCCTGAGTAACAATTCTGTGTCCCTCAGTAACAATTCTGTGTCTGTCCCTGAGTAACAATTCTGTGTCTGTCCCTGAGTAACAATTCTGTGTCCCTCAGTAACAATTCTGTGTCCCTCAGTAACAATTCTGTGTCCCTCAGTAACAATTCTGTGTCTGTCCCTGAGTAACAATTCTGTGTCTGTCCCTGAGTAACAATTCTGTGTCCCTCAGTAACAATTCTGTGTCCCTCAGTAACAATTCTGTGTCTGTCCCTGAGTAACAATTCTGTGTCCCTGAGTAACAATTCTGTGTCCCTCAGTAACAATTCTGTGTCCCTCAGTAACAATTCTGTGTCCCTCAGTAACAATTCTGTTTCTGTCCCTGAGTAACATTTCTGTGTCCCTGAGTAACAATTCTGTGTCCCTGAATAACAATTCTGTGTCCCTCAGTAACAATTCTGTGTCTGTCCCTGAGTAACAATTCTGTGTCCCTGAGTAACAATTCTGTGTCCCTGAGTAACAATTCTGTGTCCCTCAGTAACAATTCTGTGTCCCTGAGTAACAATTCTGTGTCTGTCCCTGAGTAACAATTCTGTGTCCCTCAGTAACAATTCTGTGTCCCTCAGTAACAATTCTGTGTCTGTCCCTGAGTAACAATTCTGTGTCCCTGAGTAACAATTCTGTGTCTGTCCCTGAGTAACAATTCTGTGTCCCTCAGTAACAATTCTGTGTCCCTCAGTAACAATTCTGTGTCTGTCCCTGAGTAACAATTCTGTGTCCCTCAGTAACAATTCTGTGTCCCTCAGTAACAATTCTGTGTCTGTCCCTGAGTAACAATTCTGTGTCTGTCCCTGAGTAACAATTCTGTGTCTGTCTCTGAGTAACAATTCTGTGTCTGTCCCTGAGTAACAATTCTGTGTCCCTCAGTAACAATTCTGTGTCCCTCAGTAACAATTCTGTGTCTGTCCCTGAGTAACAATTCTGTGTCTGTCCCTGAGTAACAATTCTGTGTCCCTCAGTAACAATTCTGTGTCCCTCAGTAACAATTCTGTGTCCCTCAGTAACAATTCTGTGTCTGTCCCTGAGTAACAATTCTGTGTCTGTCCCTGAGTAACAATTCTGTGTCTGTCCCTCAGTAACAATTCTGTGTCTGTCCCTGAGTAACAATTCTGTGTCTGTCCCTGAGTAACAATTCTGTGTCCCTCAGTAACAATTCTGTGTCCCTCAGTAACAATTCTGTGTCTGTCCCTGAGTAACAATTCTGTGTCTGTCCCTGAGTAACAATTCTGTGTCCCTCAGTAACAATTCTGTGTCCCTCAGTAACAATTCTGTGTCCCTCAGTAACAATTCTGTGTCTGTCCCTGAGTAACAATTCTGTGTCTGTCCCTGAGTAACAATTCTGTGTCTGTCCCTGAGTAACAATTCTGTGTCCCTGAGTAACAATTCTGTGTCCGTCAGTATCAATTCTGTGTCCCTCAGTAACAATTCTGTGTCTGTCCCTGAGTAACAATTCTGTGTCCCTAAGTAACGGTTCTGTGGCCCTAAGTAACAGTTCTGTGGCCCTAAGTAACGGTTCTGTGGCCCTAAGTAACGATTCTGTGTCCCTAAGTAACGGTTCTGTGTCCCTAAGTAACGATTCTGTGGCCCTAACTCTCTCCCTCAATACAGACAGGTCTGCCTCTCTTGAATGACTGGAGGCAAATGGAGAATTCTAAAATGGCCGCAATTTATAGCTCGACCATTACACAGTGCTGGCTGGCTGGCTGCTGATTGGCTAATGCGATCACATGTCATGAATGAATGCATTATGGGTCAGCGCGCCTTGTCTGCGCACCTTCCCAGAGATCCCCGCTCCGTCGCCGCACATGTCACCGCCATTTTAGGAAAAATTTCGAAATTTTCCTTATATTCGAAACGAATTCCACTTCGCCAAGTTCGATTCGCTCATCTCTAGTCAGAGTCATAAGCAAGTCATCTGCAAATGCGCTAACTTTGAAGGTTTGGTGAGAGAATGTGACTCTCCTTTGATGTCCAGGTTGGTTTTTATAAGATGTAATAAGAGTTCCAGGGCTAAAGAAAAAAAATAAAGAGGGCATTCATGGTGTGTTCCCCTATGAACAGGAAAGGGGGAAGATTGTCTGGAGAGATAACGGACCATGGCGGAGGGTCCACAGTAGAGGACCCCCAACCAGGATGT
This sequence comes from Staurois parvus, assembly GCF_062004578.1. Taxonomy (NCBI): domain Eukaryota; kingdom Metazoa; phylum Chordata; class Amphibia; order Anura; family Ranidae; genus Staurois; species Staurois parvus. Next base: position 251,022 of record NW_028318324.1, read on the forward strand.
GAAGATAGGTGGGAAACCCCATTTTTCTAGAACATAGTAAATGTATTCCCAGGAAAGTGAGTCAAATACTTTGTGTACGTCTAAACTCAGAATCATGCCAGGAGATTTGAGCTGTTGTAGCAGATAGATAAGATGGAAAAACTTATGGGTATTGTCGAAGGGGGAAAAAAACCCTAGATCTTTGTGAACGAGATGGTGTGAGAAAGAGTTAATTCTAGTAGCGAGAATTTTGGCTATGATTTTGATGCTGACATTTAGCAATGTCTAAAGGTATGGGGGTCTTGAGGGTCCTTTCCAGGTTTCAGGATCATCACTATTTGGGCTGCCATGGATGATGGGTGGAGATCTGAATGGGAGCGTAAGTGGTTAAAAAATTTAGTCAAATTGGGGGCCAAGGAATCAGCAAATTTTTGCAGTATAGCACCAAAAAAACAGCAGGTCCAGGAGTTATTTGCGTCTTGAGTGTTTTGATTGCTGTGAGGACCTCTGAAACAGTAATATCAGCTTTTACATGAACATGGAGTGGATAGTTTAGGGAGGTGAATATCCTGGAAAAAGTCATCTGCCAACTCCTTGCGGAAAGGTTTGCGTGACTGATATAGCATGGACAGGGCTGTGGCGAAAGTGTCCACGATTTTGGAGGTGTTAGCTGTAGTGATTTTACTAGGCAAACGTAGTCTAATCGGGTTAGCATTAGGGTGTGGGCCTTAAGAAGGTTGGCTAACATTGGACCCGGTTTGATGGTGTGGGTGCAATATTTATGTCTTGATCACCTAAGTTGTTTTTCGGCATTATCGTAGAGGAGGAGATTTAGTTCCTTGCTGACTTCTAGTTTTTTACGCAGACAGGCAGAATGGGATTGTTTAAATTGGGATTCTAGCTGTGTTAAGTGCAAGGATAAGATTATCACTCTGGAATCCCTTTCCCACATTCTGCGCGAGGCAATTTGTATTAGCTTCCTTCTAAGTGTGGCTTTGTGGGCCTCCCACAAGATCGTGAGAGTTGAAGCTAAAGCCGTGTTGTCTTTAAAGTAATTGGAAATGGAATCTTGTATGGTCCCCAACACCTCATCGAAAGACAATATGGAATCGTTAAGACGCCAGAAGTAGTGTTGGGGGGTTGAAGCCAGTGATCTACATGTGAGTAGAAATGATGAGTGGTCAGACCATGATGTAGATAGTATCTTAACATTAAGAATATCTGGGAAAAAAGCTTGGGGGCTGAGAAAATGGTCTATTCGTGTATGGCAGTTATGGGGTGCCAAGTAATAGGTGAAATCTCGTGCTTGAGGGTTGAATTCTCTCCAAGCATCCACTAAAGTGTGTTCGGATAAAAGATCTACAAATCTCTTTCTTTGTGAGGTAGCTTCAGTGGAGTCCCAGTGAGGATTGGTTTGGGTGGATCGGTCTAGTAGCTTATTCAGCACTAAGTTACTGTCACCCATCATGATCAAGGTGCCTGTTTTGTGTGAAGAGATTACCCTCAGTAGGTGGGAGAAGAAGCAGGATTGATAAGCGTTTGAGGCATAGTAGTTGACTATGGTCACTTCAACATCTAGAATTGACCCCTGTAGTGTTAGGTATTGCTCTGTAGGGTCTGCAATTTCAAGAGAAGCTTTAAAATGGGTGTTTTTGTGAAATGCCATGAGGATGCCTCTCTGTTTTTCCTTGAAAATCACCTGGAACGCCTAAGGGTAATTTTTGTGAAAGTATTTAGGGCAGGAAGATGTGAAGAATCTGGTTTCTTGTAGCCCTATGATATGGGCTTGAAGTGGAGCATAGTAAGTAAAAGCACACTTACGTTTCTGAGGGGAGTTAAAACCCTGTACGTTGTGGGATACGATGACAAATTTGGAAGTAGCCATCATGGTGGGTAAAGAGTGGAGTAGCTAACGAACTCGAGAATGGTACATTTTGTTTCAAATGTGGTGAGTTCCAGCGTTTCGATGTCCTGAAGAAAGAAAAAAAAAGGACTGAGAGAGAGAGTACAACAAGGTAAGGTGTAGCAGGCTCAACCACAGGGGTGTCAAAAAGGATTGTCTAAGCAATCAAGGGCAGCAGTTACACAGACTGTCATAGTTGGGGGTCGCCAAAGGGTTGTTTTTTCTGATACAAAACTTTCCTGCTGTTGGCCAGTTTCTTTTTTTTTTCACATTCCAACTTTATTGAAAATTTTCAACCAGTATACAGTTTCACAAGTAGTATACAGTTTTACAAACATGAAAGGCAAATCACTTTGATGTAATCATAACAGATGACATAGATGAGCAGTGACTCTTTATGTTATGCATTCAGTCATACTGTATGAAACCACAAACAGAATTGTATATAAACACAATTATGCTGAATATTGTGACGTATGCGTAAAGAAAATATAGTAATTTCCATAGTATGGTAGTTCACCTTATTACTGCTTCGAAGGAAAGAATAAAGCACAGGTTGAGAACTTTTAAACTCTATCAGCCCTTCAGCCAAAGAGCTAAAAAAATCTCCACATTATGAAGAAAGGTATTAACAAGAGGAAATAAGAGAAAAAGAAAAAAAGAAAGAGGACAATCATTTTCAGATGCTTATCCCAATATCATAAAATGATCTTGTAATAATGTAATATTTACAGTGACCATGAATCCATAAGCAAACAAAGAGTATACTCAATAATTGCATGAGTAGATATACCATGTACCACTATGCAAAATGTAAGATAGACTCCTAGCCCCAAATTCCTGGTTCACCTACATAGCAGACGTTCATACGCATCCAAATATGTTAAAATGAACCAGGATGTCCAGGTATTATGAAATCTCTCCATGTTGTCTGTTAATACCAGGGCAAAACCACTAAATATAGGCATAGGTTCCAACATGTTGACCACAGTGCCATCATAACCAATGTTTACATTTAATTGGGGTTGTGTACCTATGCAAAAGTAATTTATAAGCTGTTTCTTGTGTTCTGGTACTAATAGAACATTTGTTTGCCAGTATACATGCTGTATGCCATTGTTTTTCTGAAATAGAGATTGCCAGAACCAATTCCCATTGTTCTTTAAATGTATTTGATATTTGGTCATAAGGTTCCTGCAGCCAGCTGTACGACATGATGGTGCCTTTTTTACATTCTGCCCCTTTTAAGCATAAATTTTCCATAGTTGTGAGATTTCTAGTAAAGTTGTTTTACAGAAGAGTGATCTATAAAGCTATGTAGCTGTCAATATGTCCAAAAAGGTAATGAGTGCACTTCACAATCTGTCCTAACTTTCCTTTATATTTTAAATGTTCCCTTTTGGAATAAATCCTTCACCAGCATCGACCTGACTCTTCTTTCCTGTTTAAAGAACAGATTGCCCAATCCTGGTAGTGATTTAGGGTTATTGGCTAAGGGGTTAATTGTTAGGTGTAGAGGAAATGTTGTGTAATCGGGTCACCTTATGAAAAAATTCCAGTGTAAGTCATGTGAGTGGGTGGGCTTTCACTTGTATTGGACAGGTTGTCCATGACAGTCAAGTTGAGAATGGTAATGCTCCACCTACCATATCTGATTCCAATCTGACCAAATCTTTAGAATTACCATGAAGGTACACATCTAGAATTCTAGTGGGATTAGTAGCCCAATAGTACTTTTTGTAGTCTGGAAGACCCATGAGTTGGCCAGTTTCAATCAAGCTCCATAAAAGAACTAGGAGTCCACAGATGATACAGCAGCATAGAACTTGCAAGCAATGGGACATTTTTGATAAGGAAGTATTGACCTAAAAAAAGAGTACATGTAGGTGTTTTACTAAAAGAATTAGGGCCTATAGGTCCCACAGTAGTGTAAAATTGGCCATTAGCCAGGCAAGTTTAAATAGCAAGGCTAAGCCCAAAATTACTAGAAACAAAAAAACACAGGGGAGGGTATTAGTAAAAGAATTACGAGACGGAGGTCTGCGAATCTGCCCTCGAAGTCTCTTTGGTTCGCCAAAGTCAATGAACTCAGAAACAAGGAAGACCTCACAGCTACCCTGTATAACCAAGAGGAGAACTTTCATGATACATGGAGGCTGTGGCAATATTTTGTTTATTTCAATGCCTATTTGCAGGAGGTCTCGCAAGCCTGCTGAGTCCCCGGGGTCATCTATTGTGAGACCCCGGGCTAGAGAATTTGCTTTTCTGGATTCTTTACACTTCTTCTTGTCTTCTTTCAGTGCTTTCTAGGTCTCTGGAATCTACCCATTTCCTGAGCCCCCCTCTTTTTCTCCTATTTATGGCCCCCTGACTTTTCTCCTGTTATACTTGCCCTCTTCCTCTCCCCTTCTTTTTGCCCCCAACCCCTCATTATCTCTCCCCGCACCCCTTACTCAACTCTGAGATATATAATTTTCAGTTATCCTGACATTATACTCTGCCTATTAGGTTACATGCCCTTATTGGCTTACTTTGGCCTCTGGGGCCTTCTGGTGACCCCGGTATTATTTATTTACTTTTTTTTTTAAACATGGTTGCATTCCTGTGTTGAAGATCATATGTGTATATTGGAGGCTCCCTCCACTGTCTTGCTCTGAGACATCTATGTTTGCCTGCAGTTAAACAACCTTTTGTGATTATTGTTGCAAAGACTTCACTGTTTAGCCACCAATTTTGATATTTGACTACCTCTGTACCTATTATGCACTACTCTTGCATATGTTTGTGCAATGCAACTTTTTGTTTTATAAAAGAATTAAAAAAAAAAAAAGAATTAGGAGACCTCGGAAGATACTGTAGTAACAAAATAGCAAGGTTGAGTCCAAATTTATTAGAGACAAAAAGGATAGCTTAGAGTTAGTTTACTACACAGTGGAAAATACTTCAGAGGCTAAGGAAGTATAGAAATGGGCAGTAGCAGGACAATTTTAATCAGGGATAGTAGGCCTAACTGGTGTATGCCTCACTGTCTATGGGTACAGTATATGAGGGTACATTGAAAATGAATTATATAATTTGTGGTGATTTTAATGCACACTTAGTTTTTTCCTTCCAAATGATGCAATTACATGCTTTGAACAAAACCCAGAGTAAATAACAGATGGTCATTAAGATCAACTCTAAGTACCACAAAGTTAAAAAGGGCCCATTAACATTACATAAAAAAAGTAATGAAAAATGGAAAATGTCACAACTGACATAAAATCCCTACTTTTTTAAGGGAAGATTTCCAGGAAAGAGAAATGTTAACCTAACTTAAATACTCTATCAACATAAAATAAAAACCAATATATCCCAAATAAGAGTTATTAAAGGCTTTTAGAATAGTAATGAAAAAAATAAAAACAGTTTTTATTGCTTTACTGGCAGTAGTTGCCAGTAAAATGCTGTCACTACAGTTTCCCTCTGCTCTATGCAGAGATGACAGGATGAAAACAACTTGGCTTCCTTTTCTTTGCCTACAGAAGAAGAACTGTAAATTATGAGAAGGATGGGTATTAAAGATGCCATGGATTCTGTTCATGGGTGGGATGACATTATGAATAATGGAAAATCGTGCAGGCATGCTATGCATCATTATGGCAGCCAGTGGTAACAAGCATGAGAGGGTGGCAGAGACATTGCTGCATGATAAGACAGTGTGTGAGCAGGGCCATAGATAAGGGGTACCACCAGTTGTCCTGTATGGGGCCCAGGTCAGCAGGGGGGCTCAGGCAGCTGGGTGATGTGATGTGGGCGGGGAGGGTGATCAGCATGGGGAGGGGCAATTACTGGAACCAATCACCTGTATGGCTATCTCCGCCACAGCTGAAAGCTAGCTTCTCCTTCTCTCCCTCCCACTGGCTTTCATCTGCTGCAGGTCAAACCATACAGGGAATCGGTTCCAGTAATTAACCGCCTGCCATACCCATTGCCTGCCCTATGCACCATACATTTCCCTCCTGCTGCTCAGACCCCCGTATGCCCCCACCCCCGCAGTGCTGCTACCTTCCCTCCTCTTCTTCCCACCAGCAGCTGCAAGCGCACAATAGGATCCTTCAGGATGGAGAGTGGGGGAAGGTCTGGTAAGTATGTCACATTTACCAGTCCCTTTCTTTTCTGAATAAACACAATGAGTGATTAGTTCAGATCACTTACTTTGTTCATTCATAAGTGAAGCATAGTAAACAGTGTTTTTTTTTTTGTTAGGGGGGGGAGGCCTGTAAGGTTGGCTTTATGGGGTCCCGTGGTTTCTAACCCCAGCCCCGTGTGTGAGCACTGTCACTTATAAGCAGATAGTGAAATAACTATAAGAGTGTATGAATCCCAGAGCTATAATATATGTAAAGTAATTTTGTGATAATCTACAATTTAAGTTTACCTGCATGGGGATGTCTGAAATAAAAAGAAATGCAGGAAACTTGTATGTAGGTAACAGGGAATAGAATCTTGTGAAGTCAGCACATGTTGTTTATACAAATATTTACAGGAAGTGTTTTACAGTTTGGTATACCTGGCACAGTCTTTTAATATAAGAAACTTTAAATTGCTTTCAGCTGAAACTTCACAAGAAATGCCATGCAATCACATCTTTTGCTGCTAAAGTACATTTTTTTCTTCCTGATTTGTGGTAACTACCAGTTCACAGGCCTGTTTGCAAGGAAAGTATTTTTTGCTACAAACATTTTCTGTTGTTTTAGAAAGAAGCTATTACGAGCTGCTTTTGATGGAATTTCTCATTCTACATTTGAAAGAAAGGCATAGCCTCATTAGAAAAAAACTGATTTTTTTTCCTTTTATTTGAAGCCTTAACGTTTTTTTTTCAGGAATATCAACAGACATATGGTACAACATTAAAAAGGAAATTAAAAAAATGCAAACTGTCCTAATATTAGATTTTCAGATATAACAACATTCAGACAAATGCTTATTTTACAATATTTCAGTCTACAGCAGCCATGTATGTTAATACAGAAATGAGTATGACATATGGAATAAGGTATAATTGAATTTATACCCTTAGGTGTTGCCAGCAATTCTGTTTTGTTCTCTTAGAATAATTCCCATGAGATGCATTATAGAGACAAATAAGAAAGGCAATCCTATATTTTTTCACCAAAACATGCAGCTCATATTGGTATTTCTTGCTTCTGTGTTTCATTTTATGAAGGAGAGAACATGAGAACACAACCAACTATTTACATTTAAATAGGTCCGCAGAAGAGATCCGCAGTATCTTCTGTATTCATTGTGTGTTGTAATAGTTACTTGGATCAATTGCCAATATATTGAAATAGCTCTGGAAAAAAAATCTGTTCATGAGCAGAAGGTTTAGTCTGCATTCATGAGCCAATTAGAGACATTCTAAAACAATGATACAGGTAATGTTACAAATGATGTGAAACAAAAACAGTTTTTTTATTTGGGTAATCTTATTATTGTACATTTTCTACAGTTTAAAAATATGTCCTTTCAATTTTTTATGCTGGATAATTACAGTGGTTCAATTAAATTCTAACAATTTTCTATTCCTAATGAATGGAACAGATGTAGCTACCTTTACTGTACCATATGACAGAAAAGAATGAGCCAGGATTTTGTGTAACATGGGGTATGTTTTCAATAATTTCCTAAAATATGGCAAACCAAATAGCTTTCTGGCTTAGGAGAGCAAGAACGGTGCTGTAGTTTTTGTGTAGAGTTTGTTATGACAGCTGTTTGGTTGGCAGAGCACAGCCTGCACTTTTTGATAACGCCAGGCAGTATTCAGGAAGCTTCAAATATATGGCATCATCATGCTCTGAGTTGCAAGATGATTAACAATATTGCTCTGAATTAGAACCTTTAGTCTGTAACTGCTGTAACATTTTTGTAAATGAACTTATGCTAACGAGATAATTGTACATCTGGTTAACTACATATATGCTACCTGAAAGTATTGCTGAGCAATTTATTTATATTTCTTCCGTATTCTATAACTGTGGACTAATTTATTGTAGGTTTGCTATGTTTTTGACCTACCACAATCCTGTGAGCTATCTATCTATCTATCTATCTATCTATCTATCTATTTTTCTGTCTACCTAGAAATGTATTAACATTTTGTAGGGTCTGTAAATTAGCCTCTTAATTTTTGAATTTTTGTTACATTAATGTGAGTAAAATTCAAACTTACAACAACTTATAAAGCCATCCACTACTTAGCCCCTAGTTACAGTACATCACTAACCTGTTCTCAAAATACCAACCAAACGGTCCTTTTTGTTCCTCCCAAGACCTCCTGCTCTCTAGCTCCCTTGTCACCTCCTCCCATGCTCGCTTCCAGGATTTCTCCAGAGCCTCTCCCATCCTCTGGAACTCCCTTTCCCAATGTGTCTGATTATTTACTTCTCTGTCCACTTTTAGATGATCCCTGAAAACTCATCTCTTCAGAGACGCCTATTCTGCCAGCACCTAACAACTGTACATGTATTTTGTCTATCAGCCTATCCCCCACAGTTATTACCTTTTGTATCTCTCGACCCTCCGTCTTAGATTGTAAGCTCTAAGGAGAAGGGCCCTCTGAATCCTCCTGTATTCATTTGTATTGTAATTGTACTGTCTGCCCTTATGTTGTAAAGTGCTGTGTAAACTGTTGGCACTATATAAATCCTGAATAATAATAATAACGTGGTACTCTATTTGCCAAATTTCTTTGGGTGTTACCAGTGTTACCAAAAACACTAATGAATTCTAAAGTGCCTTCAAAGTATAACTGCACTTTTAAGGACAATCTAGTTTTTAAATACTTTGTATATAGTCTTTTTCAATAAATATGTTAGAAATGTTTTTTCTTCTGTTTAGTTCTAGGGCTGTCAGAGTATGTTGTTACATTGTATCCAAGTAAGACACAGTGGGAGTTATTTGCTAAAGCTGGAGATTTAAAAATCTGGTGCAAATCTGCATAGAAATCAATCAGTTTCCAGGTTTTATTTCCAAAGATTAACTGAACAAGCTGAAATTGGAAGCAATGCCATGCACAGCTACATCAGATATGGAGTGCACATGTTTTAGTAAATCTACCTCACTGTATGTTGTGCAGTTATATAGCGAGTCTTGTTTTCTTGGCAAGTGGGATGTGGGTTTCCTTCCACACACCCATATGGCTTGTGGCAATGCTCAGTTACCCAAAGCATTTGGCTTTGTCTTTCAGACATCCATTTGGAAATTATATTTATGGCCTTAAGTAATACACACAAGGATATAACTGCAGGTGCAATCCACTCTACATGGTTATTCATCTATGTATCTTAGTGGATAAATACTTTACAGTGGGTATACGAAAACAAGCTAGTTCATAAGCAGATGTGGAGGGGAGCTTGCACATCGAACTCACCTTAAGAGTGGGAATAGTCACTAGATACATAGATAGATAGTCAATAAATATATTGTAAATGAACATAAAGTGTAGGTTTTTATGAATGGATCACGCATGTATTAATGCAGTTTTGTGGTGGCAGATAGTGGATTTATTTTCTAATTTTAATATTTATTTATTAGAATTGAACAATGCAAGGTAATATGGAGGTTACATACAAATACAGACCAATATGTCTATAAAAAAAAAAGGTTTCTGAGGTAAAAATAGCAATGTACTTGGTACATAAAATAACAACTTCTCCATGAAAGAGAAGAATCAAAAGAGGAGGGGGATAGGAAGGATAGTAGTGGGAAGAGGGAAAGGAAAAGGGGAGCTGGAAGTAAGAGGTAAGAGTTGGGCAAAGAGATGAGAAGTGAAATGGGGGTATAAATGGGTGCTATTAACTCAATGAGGGGTTGCATTAACAGCGGAAGGGACCAACAAACTTTTGTAAACAGTTTTTAGCATTAGTATTATAGGATTACCCATAGGTATAAATCAAAATGTAGGATTGTGGCATGTATATACAGATCCCCATCTGGCCCCTTCTTTTGTCTCTATGATTAATCACTTTCCATCTGCTGTATGGCTGATACACAGCCTCAAGACATCTCTTTAGTTCTGGAAGAGCATCCTTGGATGTCCTCCCATGTGTGCACCTTCTATGAACCCCAGGGGGTGCGCATCGGAGCAGACTGTGACCACTGTGTGCCTTGGACACAATGGATCACAGATCAGGGTAAAGGGCCAATCACAACTGCTCTTTGCTATGTGATCAGCTGTATCCAATCATAGCTGTCACAGTGTAAACAAACACTCCAGTTGCTAGTTATTGGCTCTCCTGTCCTCACACAGAGACAGCATGTGAGGAAAGCAAAGCCAATCTGTGCAGGATCACAGAGTATGTTTATATACTGTAATTTTTACACAGTATGTAAACACACAGTGCAGCCACATCAAAGCCTTGATCAGCCAAACCAGTCATCCACACAAGTACAGCCACATGAGATCCCTGATCATTCACGCTCATCATCTACATCAGTTCAGCCACACCAGTGCAGCCTAATCAGTGTCCTGATTATTCACTTCAGTGCAGCTTCCTCAGTGTTCTGATAAGCCATGTCAATATAGCCAAACCGGTGAAGCCTCACTGGTGCCCTAATCAGCCATGCCAGTGCAGCCATACCAATGCAGCCTCATCTGTGCACTGATCAGCGATGTCAGTGCAGCCACACCAATGAAGCCTCATCAGTGTCCTGATCAAGCATACCAGTGAAGGCATTGGCAGTGCCCTGATTCAGCCACAGCTTCCCCAGTGTCACTGTCACTGCAGTATGGTGTCACCAGAATCAGGCATGCCCAAGAGAAGTTTACACAAGCATAAAGGCATTTCAAATCCTCAGCATGACAGATGTGAGCAGCAGGGAGCTTTTGACGAAGCTAAGAAAAACATGTTTTTTTTTCCAAAATTTCTGTTTTTTTTTTATTTATATAGCCAAAATAAAAAACCCAATGGTGATTAAATACCACCAAAAGAATGCTCCATTTGTCTAAAAAAATTATAACAATTTAATTTGGGTACTGTGTTGCTTGCCTGAGTTATTTGGCATTCAAAGTGTGACAGCGCTGAAATCTGAAAAATGGCCTGGGCCGGAAAGGGGTGAAAATGTCTGGTATTGAAGTGGTTAAGCCCATTTTTGGGGGAAACAGGTTAGGGTAAAGCTGCATCCATAGCAGATGATCTAACGGCTAGCAAGTTTTTGGCAAAAAAGATTTTACAACAGTAACCATTCCAGAGTTCAGCCTGTCAGTCATTGGATTGCACTTTTACAGTTACACTTATTTAGTTAACCATTATATTCTACTCACATGACCTGATCCAAAAATGTGCAGAGGAGGTCATACAGCCATTTTTCAAATTCTGTCTGGCTTGTGCATATGTGCTGAACTCCTTATTGGTTCCCATGGAGAGCTCATACTCTGGACACAGAGGGGTTTATTTATTAAAGCTGGTGCTTTGCTCATAATCTGGAGCACCTTTGCATGGTAGCCAATCAGCTTCTAACTTCAGCTTGTTCAATTAAGCTTTAGCAATAAAACCTGTAAGCTGATTGGTTTCTATGCAGAAGTGCACATGGTTCTTAGTGAACCAGCTTTAGTAAATAAACCCCTGAAAGTCTAAGGCCAAGTTCACAGGTTACATCATGCAATAATATGGATTATGTTTAGGAAGCCACTGCACCCCACTACTGCCTAAACTGCACCTGACATTTTTCTTGAAATGAAACAAATGGCAATGTGTGGCAGATATGTTGGGGGGGCCTTTTAAAATATATTGCAATGGATCAGTTAATGCATAGTTCACTACCACAAGTTTGTGTATCAAATACTTACAGTATCTTCATGGAGTTCAATAGAGATTGCAATGCACATGTGTAGGTCTGGTGAAGATTTGTGGAGGCACCAAGGAGGCCACACAGCAGCTATCTTACTGAATTGCTGAACTGAACTGTATAAATTACTACTGTGTGAGTTCAAGCTTTATATATAGTCTAACTATATATACGCTGCTCAAAAAAATTTACGGAACACTTTGAAAACACATCAGATCTCAATGGGGAAAAATATAATGCTGGAAATCTATACTAATATGGACTGGGTAATGTCTTAGGAATATAAGGATATCAATCGTTTGATGGAAATGAAAATTATCAACCTATAGAGGACTGAAGTCAAAGACACCCCAAAAAATCAAAGTGAAAAAATGAAGCAGCAGGTTAGTCCATTTTGCTAAAATTTAATTGCAGTAACTCAAAATGGTACTCAGTAATTTGTATGGCTCCCACGTGCTTGCATGAATGTCTGACAGCATCGAGGCATGCTCCTAATGAGACGATGGATGGTTTCCTGGGGTATTTCCTCCCAGATCTGGACCTGGGCATCACTGAGCTCCTGGAAAATCTGAGGTGCAACCTGGTGGTGTCGGTTGGACCGAAACATGATATCCCAGAGGTGTTCTATTGTATTTAGGTCAGGCAAGCATGGGGGCCATTCAATGGTATCAATTCCTTCATCCTCTAGGAACTGCCTGCATACTCTTGCTACATGAGACCGGGCATTGTCATGCACCAGGAGGAATCCAGGACCCACTGCACCAGCATAGGGTCTGACAATGGGTCCAAGGATTTCAACCTGTTATCTAATGGCAGTCAGGGTGCCATTGTTTACCCTGTAGAGGTCTGTGCATCCCTCCATGGATATGCCTCCCCAGACCATCACTGACCCACCACCAAAATGGTCATGCTGAATGATGTTACAGGCAGCATAATGCTCTCCATCGCTTCTTCAGACCCTTTCATGTTTGTCACATGTGTTCAGGGTGAACCTGCTCTCATCTGTAAATAGCACAGGGTGCCAGTGGCAGACCTGCCAATTCTGGTGTTCAATGGCAAATGCCAGTTGAGCTCTCTGGTGCTGGGCAGTGAGCACCGGTCCCACTAGAGGATGTCAGGCCCTCAGGCCACCCTCATAAAGTCTTTTTCTGATTGTTCGGTCAGAGACATTCACACCAGTGGCCTGCTGAAGGTCATTTTGTAGGGCTCTGGCAGTGCTCATCCTGTTCCTCCTTGCACAAAGGAGCAGATGCCAGTCCTGCTGATGGATTACTCCTAGAGTAATTGCCTTTCTCCTGGAATCTCCTCCATGCTCTTGAGACTGTGCTGGGAGACACAGCAAACCTTCTGGCAATGGAACATGTTGATATGCCATCCTGGAGGAGCTAGACTGCCTGTGCAATCTCTGTAGGGTCCATGTATCGCCCCATGCTACCAGTAGTGACCCTAGCCAAATGCGAAACTAGTGAAAAACAGTCAGAAAAGATGAGTAAGGAAAAAAATGGCAGTAGTCTCAACCTGTAAAACCATGCCTGTTTTGGGGGTCACCTCATTGTTACCCATCTAGTGCACCTGCTGTTATTTAATTAACAACAAAGCAACTGAAACTGATTACCAACCCCCTCTGCTACTTAACTGACCAGATCAATATCCAAGGAGTTTAATTGACTTGATGCTGTACTCTGATTAAAAAGTGCTCCTTTAATTATTTTGAGCAGTGCATATATATATATATATATATATATATCTATATATATATATATATATATATATATATATATATATATATCACACTAATCTAAGTCAGCATTCTCCTAATATGATTGCTCCCACAGACCCACAATAATTATTGGATACAACAGTACATGTACATCATATAATGCTTAAAAGTACACACTTCGCCATTATGAACATGTCAATATGTAGATTGAAAGTTGAAGCTGTACAAAAAAACCTAAACCATTCCAAGTAGAGATTAAATAATGTAGATTGATTGTCTAATTTTTAAAGCTTGCAGGCAGAAACTTGTCCTACTCACCAGTTTAACAATAATGAAGGAACCTATGACCTTTCAATACAGAGCTTATCCCTAAAGCATCAGATTCATTATTTTTGTCTACTGCTACACTTATCAAAGTGCATGAATTAACAACAAACTGTATTATCTTTTAGAAATGAGATTATTTTTATTTCTCCTCAATCTGCAGCAGACAGTGTAGATGTCAGTTGCAGTTGCTGGTGTTGATGTGATGACACTACACTGTAAGTCCTTGGAGATGTGCTCTGGATGTGGGGGTCATAATGTTTTGCATTTTAAGTCTTTCTTTCGTCAACTAGAATGACTCAGTCTGGGTAACCAAGGATATTTTGTGGGGAAGAGGTAGTTTGGGGATGTCTCTAGATTGAAAGTGAGTATTGCCGCCAGAGACTTATTTTTATCACTGCCTGGTGACATACAAGAATAGGTTGGAGTTGTGGTTTTAAAGTGTTACTAAACCCACAACAGTAAAATCAGTCTGTATATGCAGTAAACCATGCTTGGTATACTCAAATGGCTTGGCGTTTGCTACCCAATTTGATCTGAGGTATTCTCGGACTGGTGGCTTCCTCCCCAGTGCTCAGAAAATCTCCCTTTGTTTATCCAATCACTACTGATCTTCATGTACATTAGGTGCTGCTATTGAGTGCTATCATGGTAATTTGCTACCTCTTTTTTCATGTATTGCTTTATATAATTTTGTGTACACTGTTATGCTTTATCTGTATTTTCATTGTTAATTGGTTGTATATTTTTGATTCCACTGTAGGCATTGTTGCTTAGTTTTTCCACTTTCCCTGAAGAAGTGGGTCACATCCCATGAAACACGTCGGATCTTTTGATTGATTATCCAGTTTTGGATTAAATTTTATGGAAAAGCATTTTTGGTGTCTTATATTTTTGTTGACTCGTTATGTATGTGCCTGCATTGGCGTTTGACTTGCTTACCACTCTGTGTAACTTTTTTTTTATAATGTCATAATACAATTTGCTCTGTTTTATCCAATATTGTTTATGATTATGCAGCTTTATACCCATAATGGTATGGTACCTTAAACGCCCCACTAGTTTCTCCTACTAGGGTTTATTTTTTTATTTTTTTTGCTTGTTATACTCACTGTGGAACTGTGTTGATCCTGACTTCTCTGATCCTCCCCTTCTTCCAGTGTCCTCTTATCTCCTGAGAAGAGATATCATGTGGAGTCACTCTGCACATGCTCAGTTTGGTGTGTATTGCTAGAGAGTTTTTTTTTTCTTGGGAGAGTGAATGTGATCAGCACAGGGCCAATCCGCACTGTCCACACCGAGGGTCAGAGGTTCTGCATCCTCCTAGAACAGAAAACTCCTCCTACAAGCTTTAACCAGTGCTCAGCTGGATGCTGATATAAAGTCACAAGACTGCTCTCGCTGCTGATGAGAAAAGCTATTCTGCAATTTATATTTACTAAATTAATTGCATTTTCGTGTCCTGCGTACTGTGGGAGACCAGATATAGTGGATGCAGGGTCATGGGTTTAGTAACAATTTAACTGTTTACAACTGCCTCTGCCTGACAGATGCTTACCAGTTGAGAAACAATATCTGAGAGTTCGATGTAAAGATAAAGTATAAGTAACGCTTATTGCTAAGCTCCTGTTATTAGTCAACAACCCAGCATGTGTTTGCCTACACATTGCTTTAGTCAAGGGCCATTAATTCATCTAAGGCTTATATATGGTTGCCTCTAAATGAATGTTTGAACTAGGTCTTTAAACCTGCCAATAGGAGGAATTAAGCATGGAAGTCAAATTTATTTGCATCTTACTGTATATTCAACTCCCCCGACTTCCAAGCATTACATGTTTAGTGTAGCTGCTGCTTAAAGTTCCAAGGTGAAAAAGTGACTTGCCTCCTAAGTGTTACCTTTAGTTTATCTTATTTACTGTGCCAAATATATCCTATTGCTCTATTTATTGCTTTTGGGTGCTTTCATGATTGAAAAACACTTCCTTTTGCTTATGTATATAAGTAAATAAAAAGTAAATTGAGAATTTGATTTGCTGTGCAACTCATGTAATTTACCTCAATAAAAGTAAATTGCAAAATAAATTTGTATTAGAAAGTTTTGCTTGTAAAACAATTTTAAAAAGTACAGTTTCTAAATGGTGTCATATTAGTTAATAGAAAGAAGGGGGATGCATTTAAATGCAGAGATGCTCTACTACAGCTTAAGTGACAAGATTTCATTTTTAGGCATGGATTTCTCATCGTACTAAATGACTTTTTAGTTGGCCTGTAAATCTTACATATTGTCCTTTTCCCTGAAGAGGAAAAACGTACGTACTTTTGGCTCTGTCATTAAATTTTACAGCCCAGTGATAATAAAATACCCAAAAAGCTATTTCATAACCTTTTAGCAAGATGAATAGATGGATTCAGAATAGGAAAATGTATTTGGTCATGGAACTTCTCTAACATATGTCCCCACATAATTGGTGACAGATCTATTAGCTTCAATATGAAATGCACAAAACTGAGTTTTATGCAGTTATTCCATTTAAAGTTTATTTTTCTTAAAAAAAAAAAAAAGGACAAACAGAGGTTAAACTGCATGCCAAGCTTAGTGTTGGTAAATACGAGATAACAAATTGCAGTTAAAAGCGTAGGAACTCAGGAGACTAGCAGCATAGCGTAATGCAATATTTTTCTTAACACAGAGCTCTAGACAAAACTAATTTTTGCTTTAAGATAATAAATGGCAAGCACTGTGTATAGCAAAAAGCACCTAACACAAGAGACAATGACAATAACTATCACAGTAACATATGTGTGTAAAGTGCAGAGCTAAATCATATAATAAAACGTCCAAGAGTTTTGAAAAACACCAAATGAAGTTTACACATAGGTGCAAACAAAAACATAAATATCAGTGAAACAATAAATGAATAAAGTCCATACAGTGTAAAATATAGGTGCTAGTATAAATCACAATAAAAATTTGACAAAGTATAGTCCATATACAGTATGGGATTTATTTACTAAAGCTGGAGAGTCCAAAATCAGACTCCCTTCTGCATAGAAACCAATCAGCTTCTAACCTCAGCTTGTTCAATGAAGCTTTGGCAATGAAACCTGGAAGCTGATTGGTTTCTATGCAGAAGGGAGTCTGATTTTGGACTCTCCAGCTTTAGTAAATAAACCCCTATGTGTCAGTGGTACTGCAAGACACAAAACAGCAACGTGTCCAACTCCAAAACAGTGCCAGGGGATCCAGTGAACACTCCACCACCACTATGCACTCACCAGAATGCTACTGATATAGTAGCAATGATCGATGGCCAATCAGATACAGTGTTCACAATCTTTAGCCAAAGATCCTCCTAGAAGGAAAGCTTATTTTTCAATTTATTTTTACTACTATTACCAGCCACAACTTGCTCAGATTTCCCTGCTGTCAGTAATATTGTGTTATTTTAACTAGAGTTTGAAAAGCAGATAGGCTGAATAGCAGGTAATACGCCTCACAAACATTGTCTTGTCACCTTGTCCACCACCCAATCCCCTTCCCTTCCTGAGTAGGCCGCCACTTCTCTGACATGTTTAATAGCAAAAAATCAAAAATATAGTTTTTTTTCTCAAGATTGTCAGTCTTTTTTTGTTTATAGTGCAAAAAATAAAAAATGCACAGGCGATCAAATAACATCAAAGAAATCTCCATTTGTGGGAAAAAAGGACATAAATTTAATTTGGGTACAGTGTTGCATGACAGTTAAAGTAACACAGCTCCTTATCATGAGAAATGGCCTGGTCATGAAGCGGGGTAAATCCTCTGGAGGGCAAGTGGTTAAAATCAGTTTTGCCCATCTCAAAGACTAATAGGCAAGGGATTGTCAAAAATGGCATGGGGGAACAGGAGTAGGCTGGACACTGTCCTGGGGAATGCAAAGAATGCAATGTTTAAAGGCACAGTTATTTTAATAATTCTTAAAGTGAAACATTAAAAATGTCCAGTTCAACTAAATAACATGCTTGGGGGATGCCTTAAACCTGCCTGTGAAGTAGCATATTTGTATGATGTGTACAATGTGCTACAGAACAAGTGACATTTACAAAGAAAAAAATACCACCTGCAAATGGTGTGGGGTTCCCCCAAAATCCATATTAGGCCCTTAGGGTCTGGTATGGATTTTAAAGGGATACCGCAGGAAAAAACATAAGTGATGTGGGGTCCCCCCAAAATTCATACCAACCCTCATATGAGCATGAAGCCCCAAAGGCTATGAAAGATGAGTGTTTCCTTCATGAACCATACCAAACCACATGCTCTCATCATGTGAAAAATACCTTGCCATGGGGAACCCCCTGGCAAAGCATCTTGTACCCATGTTTATGAGTACAAGGGCCTCTTCCAGTGGCTGTGGGGGTCTGTGGGTGGGGACTTATCTGAATTTGGAAACCACCGCCACCTTTAAAAAATAAAGGGGGCCTCTAGATGCTGCCCCCTAAGTGCCACATTACAAAATACCTTTACTCATTCACAAAAAATGCAAACAGTAAATAAATACATCACTAATTTTAACCACTTAAAGACCACCCATACATTGCTGAGGATGTTCTAACACAGGGGGCACTGCATGCCGAGCGGGCAAGCTGCACTCTCCCCATCATGACTGCTGCATGCACTTGACACAGCCAAATGCGGATCCCAGTAATCAGGACCCGATGATCATGTATTCGCTATGCAATCACAGTGTCACAATGTTAGCAAAGCTGTTATGAATCAATCTGATTTATAAAAGCTTTGCTGCCCTGCCTCGTGAGCTGTGATTGGCCAACAGCTCTCACATGGTACATAGGCCAATCACAGTACCCTGTACCATTACCATGTAATCAGCTGGAACCAATCACAGATTACTGTATTTTGAGCTGTCATGAACGTAACCCGTTCATGACAGTTCAGAGCAAGCATTGCATTGCAGAAGGAATAATCTTTATTGCTCCTGCAATGCAAAGTGTAAAAAAAAAAAAATCCCTGATCACCCCCCAGAGTAGATTGTTACTATGGTATCATTGAACTACTCTGATGAATGCATTTTTTTTAAATAGTAAAAAAATATAAAATAATGTTAAAGAAAATTTTAAATATTGAGAACTTTTTTCATCTACTTGCTGCCCTTCCGCCCGCAATGTGAGCATCGGCTCTGGGCAAAGTGATATATCCTTACATCCTTTTCTATTTCTTGGTGTGAGTGTGCATGTGTGCGGCTCCCGCTGCCCCCCCCCCCCCCCTGTCGGTCCAGGGAGAGAAGAGAACACCACACTGTGAGTAAAAACACTACATTTTACACAAACGTTAGATTAGCACATTTAACCCTTTGATCACTCCTATTAACCCTTTGATCACCCTGTCACCAAGCCAGTGCCAATAGTGTCAGTATATAGAATTTTTCACTGATCACTGTATTACTGCCACTAGCAACATCAGATAGCCTCAGAGTCAGTTAGTGCCCCTGCCAGCCAGGGACACTTAGCATTGGATTGCCCACACACTATCACACTCATGCTATAGGTTTCTACTAGTATATTGTTTGTATGGATCAATATACCAATATACTGATCACAAACAGAACTATACTAGTGACTCCTTAGTATAATGTCCCCAAAAATGCAGTGTTAGCAGAATCAGCCCCATTCGCTGCCAGCACTAGCATTTAGACCTCTGCTGTTTTTCACTGAAGATTTGTATCAACTGATTGTGGGCCAAAGCAATTTATATGCACAACAATACATGGCCACCCACCCAACTTCAGCTTTTGCCAGACAATCCGCATGGAAAACTATCACACAATTTAAAAAATTTTTTTCAATCAAACCGTAGTAGAATACATTTTGGACTACATTTATAACTAAATTTGAGTTTATTGTGTATTTTTTATAACAGAAAATAGAAAATGTTGAGGTTTTGTTTCAAAATGTTTGGTCTTTTTTTGTTTATATCATAAAAAATAAAAAACCCAGTGGTGATCAAATACCACCACAAACAGCTCTATTTGCATGAAAAAAGGACATAAATTTAATTTGGGTACATCGTTGCATAACCATGCAATTACCAGCTGAAATAGCGCAGTACAGAATAGCAAAAAATGGCTTGGTCATGAAGGGGGGTAAATCTTCTGGAACTGAAGTGGTTAAAAGGTATTTTAACCACCAGCTGCCAAGGCCAATGCTGACATTACTTCTATACAAAATCAGCATTTTTTTGCCAGAAAATTACTTAGAACCAGGGGCGGACTGACCATTTGGAAACTCGGGCACTGCCCGAGGGCCTGGGGTCAGTAGGGGGCCACATGAGATGCCCCTGGTACCTTTTTCATAGGCTCTTTTGAGTTTGGGCAAGGACACAGGGGCCCCATGATCTCCTATTGCCCGGGGGCCCCATGAGTTGTCAGTCCACCCCTGCTTAGAACATCCCCCCCACGCACACACACACAGTGTTAAACACTATATATTTTAAGCAGCCTTGGAAACTAAAATGGTGACTTTTGAAATTTTAATGCATCACACAATATTTGGCCAGCCATTTTTAAAATTCAAATTTTTGGGAAAAATTATACTTTAATGAATTTTAGTGCACACAAACACAATATAATACAGATTTTTTGCAAAACATATAAAATGATATTACGCTGAGTAAATAGATACCTAACATGCCATATGTTAAAATTGATCTTTGGGACATGTCCTGCATGGCATGTGAGAGGATGGAAGTCTGACTAGCTCCGCCGGTAATCCTGCAAATTATCCTAATGGCACCACTTACAGGCTTCAGTCCTGTTCCCGGACTGCACAGGTCGATTCCTCTACTTGTGGGCTTTCTACTGGTACCTATTCTTTCTGCCTCTGGACTGGCTAAATGGGGAACGAGCACTTGGTTGATGCCGGATCCAGCCAGACAAGATGGCGCCCTCCTGCCCCACACCACCAAAAAGACACAGCAAGAGGCTATAAAGAAACTCTTTGCACCCACAACCACTAAGCGGCCAGCACATAAAATCCCTGCTGCGGCTCCTAGATCCCCTGGGAGGGATACCAGTGATCCGGGACTGGCACATGCTGGGATGGCTGATGTGGATGGCTCTGTGCGAGGCTACAATATGAATACTGCTATTGCCCCTGGCATGGCGCTGGCTGCCTCACAGACCATCCCCCGGGGGCCCACACTGAGAGAGAGCCTTATACCAGTCACGGCATGTAAATCCTCCATCTCAGATCTTACAGGGGAGTTTAAGGAGCTAAAAGTAGAATTGTCGTTAGTACAAGATATGCACATCTGTGTCGGAGGGGAGAGTGAGCACATTAGAAGATGAGTGGCAGCCATTTCAGAGAGATGTACGATATGCTCAGTCTGTCTTGTCCAATAATGCCGCCAGGTTGGAGAATTTAGAGAACTGACTGTGTAGGAATTATGTAAGGATGGTGGAAATCCATGAAAGGGCTGAAGGCAAGAACCCAGTTGCGTTAATTGAAGCCTGGTCTACATCTACCTTTGGGACAGATGCCTTTTCGCCCATGTTTGCAGTGGAATGGGCTCACAGGGTTCCTGTGCACCCACCGCCCCCTGGCGCATCCCCAAGAGTCTTTCTATTTTGTTTACTCAACTATAGAGATAGAGAACCTATCCTGTCAAAAGCCAGAGCCATTGTTAAAATCTCTGTGGACAGCATGCAAGTCTAGCTGTCCCCAGCCTGTCAGCTAAAGTTCAGCGGAAAAGAGCAAAGCTCCTCAGTGTCGAACAGCATCTCTGCAAACTTTTGGATAAATCTAAACTTGGAGCTGTATTTGATGATCTTAGACGACTAAAACTTGCCATAGTTTGTCTCCAGGAGATGCATTTAAGGCCTGATAGTGTGCACCTGCTCCGCACTCATCAGTTTACAGTCCAAATTCATTCTACTTATGCAACATTTTCCAGAGGTAAGTGTCCTCATCTCTGCTGCAGCCCAGTTTACATGTATTCAGGAGCAGGTTGACACTAAGGGCAGACATGTGTTACTGTTTTGCAGGTTAAATGCTTTTTGTGTATATAGACTGATTATCAGAGAGATCTCGATTAAACGTAAATTGAAGGAATGGGAAGACGCTATTAGGCTAGATGTTCAAAATAAGTAAGCAGCCATGATTGCTGATCCAAACCCATAAAAATTGGTTGGAGGCTCAAAAACTATATAATTCTGGGTATTAAATTCAGCAGATAAGAAATTAATAAGATGTTATTTCCTACAACAGAAATCTTTTGAGGAGGGAGAGAACACAGGACATCTGTTGCCTATGGTGGCTATAGCTCAACAAGATACAACCAACATAGGTAGTATTAGTGATCCCGTTGTCAGGGTCTACACTTCCCAGGAAGATACTACTACTATATACCATCAATTCTATGCCACCTTGTATTCATCCCAGTATACAGCCACCCCTCTGGCCTTAGATGGCTTTTTGGACAGATGCTCTTTCCTATAACTGTCTCAGGCAGACCAGGACGTCTTAAACTCAACTATTAAGATAGAGTTACTCGAGGCCTTTTCTACGGTGCCCAATAATACATCTCCAGGGTCATATGGTCTGCCTTCTGAAATCTATGGCAAATACTGGGGAAATACTGTTACCTACCCTTTTAAAGATTTTTTTATGAGTTAGCCAAATTAGGTTATCTACCCCCCTCCATGAATGAAGCCATCATAATAGTGCTACTTAAACCTGGAAAGGATAAACAACTCCCAGACTCATATCGTCCCATATCGCTTTTAAATATAGATGCAAAGCTTTTAGCCCGTATCCTGGCTTCCAGATTGGCCAAAGTTATTGGTAAACTAATACATACTGATCAATCAGGTTTTATCCCTAATACAGCCAAGGCTAATAATATCCACAATGAGACTTGATAAAGCACATGTTGTTTCCTCCTACTAAAGCTGCGGCTCCAGCGAGAGTTCCCCCCTCCATCTCTCCACATCATGGTGACATCACCCGGGATGCTAGGACGTCAGATACACATGGTCCCTGCATTGACAGGCATTCTGCTCTCCACTGCTTCCCTCTGAGCGGATGGGCCGTTCATCTTGGAACCTGGCTTCTTAAAGCCACAGGCTGGTTATCTATTTTTTACCATATGAATTATTAAAGGCACACCTCCATAAAAGGTGTATAATGTTTACCACAAAACTACACAGCGCCTGGCTCCTATTCATACTTTCCACAAACCGATGTGTTTTTACTATGGCAGCAGTGAGATTTTTCCCCACTAATCACAGTTGACATATACTATTCACTTATTTCCTTTGGGACACATCTGTGCGCTTTTATCCATACGGTTCTAATAATATCCACCGCCTCTTTGCCAACATATAAATGCCAGTAGACAAACCTGGAGGCAGAGCCATCCTCTCGCTGTATGTAGCAAAAGATTTTTGCAGTGTGTGATCCTACCTCTGGGCAGTATTGTGTAAATTTGGGCTGGGGGATTGATTTATCAACTGGGTATGTACCTTATATGCAGCCCCCATGGCTAGACTGTGTATTAATAATGATCTTTCTGAATCTTTTTGGCTGTGGAGGGGGATGAAGCAAGGGTGCCCGTTGTCACCCCTGTTGTTCGCCCTTGCAGTAGAATCACTGGTCATACTGGTTTGCCATTTCCTGGATGTTATAGGGTTCATTAGAGGGCCACTAGAGGAAAAAAATCTCCCTATACGCCGACGATACACTTTTATATCTTGTAGATACAACAAGTTCCCTACAAGCGGACATGTCCCTCACTGAAGACTTTGGGGTATATTGTGGATATAAAATATATTGGAACAAGTCAGCTCTTATGCTATTAGAACCTATAGTCCACCCCCTGCCCTCGCGATCCACTCAAATTCAGATAGTCACCTCCTTTAAATATTTGAGGGTGATGGTTACTCCTGATCCATGGCAATACCTGCAATTGAACCTCCTCCCCTTGTTGCAAAAGCATGCATTAAAATGTACCAGCTCTCTGTAGTGGGGAGAGTAAATGTAATCAAAATGGTATGGGCTCCACAATTATTACATATTTTTCATAATACTCCTGTGTGGATTCCCAAAAAATGGTTCCAGCTTATAGAAACCCAATTTTGAGCTCTGATTGGGAAAAAACAACAAGTCAGGATTAGATTATCTACTTTACAGTTTGATAGGGATTGAGCGGGTTTGGCAGTCCCATGCACTAGAATGTGTTTTTTTTTCAGCTCAGTTCCAACAACTTACTGAATGGGATATACTAGGCAGCAGGAATCCAGTTGTCAAGCTGATAACCTCCTCACATCCTGATTTAACACCTCTCGCCCACTTGGAAATGGCCCTCTCGTCTTTCCCAAACGGGGGGCTGATATCTCGTATTTATCTTGCTTTGCTGACCACTATACAGGATCTCACTAATTTACACTGTAGATGACATTGGGTACAAGATCTGGGTGACATTTCGGGTGATACTTGGAGTGGAGCCTTAAAATCGATACCTATTATCTCCCTCTCGTCCTCTCATAAACTCTCACAATTGTTCATCCTTCACAGGGTTTATACAACTCCAGTTAAGTTGTTTCGGTGGGGAAGACGAGACTCCCCAGACTGTCCTAAATGTAATGTGCTTAGGGGGGACTTTATTCATATGATTTGGCATTGCCAAAAACTGACTTAGATACTGTGATGATGTCCTGTAAATAATTTCCTAGGCAACTCAACAGACAGTTCCACAAGATCCACTGGTATTCTTACTGAGATCCTTGGATGCTGAGCTTTATGAACATGGGGTCTATATTATGATCATAAAACTTTTGTATCTTGTGAGAAAGCTAATTGCTGGCTGCTGATTGGCATCTAATCCCCTGACTATACAGCAATGCGTGGATTATGTCAACTCTTTACTATTGAGGGAACGCCTTACGTATCAGCACCGCATTGCTCATCATAAATTCCTTACTATCTGGCAGGGCTTGTTCCATCACAATTAGTTTTGGATAGGCTATATCAAGTGTAAAGAGCTTTCATAATGCATGTTTTAAGAATTAATGGCTTATAACTAAATCTTTTTTCATTAGTCAGAAGACGGTATCTAGCTGGAGGCTATTGGAAGATGTCCTGTTTTATCCTTTTACAAAGATTGTACACTGACTGTTAATACTGCTATGATATTTTGCATTGTACCTATGTAATTTATACTTGTACAACATCTTGCTGAATCTTTCCAATAAAACTGTTTGGATTAAAAAATAATGCTCTTTACCAGTGAAATAGTGATAAACAGTACATAAAATTATCCATAGATGAAACTGTAAAAGCCTATACAGACTACATGTTTAAAGTTACATAGGAGGTCTGATGCTAGACATTTTGCTTTCACTCTGGTGATACCTCAGTGGGGGAGATTTACTAAAGCTTGTTCACTCAGAATCTGGTGGACCTGTGCATTTTAGCCAATCAGCTTCTAACCTCAGCTTGTTCAATTAAGCTTTGGCAATAAAACCTTACATACATATATTGCACATTCACATCAGTCCCTAACCCTCAAGGAGCATACAATCTAAGGTCCCTAACTTACATTTAAACATACACGTACTAGGGTCAATTTAGACAGGAGCCAATTAACCTACCAGCTTATCTTTGGAGTGTGGGAGGAAACCGGAGTTACCCGGAGGAAACCCACACAGGCACAGGGAGAACATGCAAACTCCAGGCAGGTGGTTCCATGGTTGGGATTCAAACCAATGACCCTAGTACTGCCAGGCACAAGCGCTGACTATTTAGCCACTGTGCTGCCCACGTACATGCAAAACCAACGTAAATGTACGGATTTGTTCAAGAGCATAGGGGGATGTAGGTGCTTTAAAATATTTTTTTTATTTTATTATTTATTTTATTCAAATGTTTTTACACTGTTCCTTTATTTTTTTATCAACGTTATTGCTATCAAAAGAGATGGACAACATCCCTTGTGATAGCATTGCCTGTGACAGGTCCTCTTTATGGAGAGATCTAGAGTATATTAGATCCCAGATCTTTCCTTTTCCCTCCAAAGTAGCCTCTAAAACTGAGATTGGTTTCATTAGCTGCTTCACTAGCTGGTAATGGCCCGTAAAATAAAACATTTATTTGAAGAAATATATTGTGTGTCCATCAAATATTATCACAAACATCAAAGGATTTCCCAGCATACTTACCAACCAGCCTGCAAAAAACCAAATTGACCCTGTGTAGCAGTTTGCATTAAAACCAGAGGGTTTTGTTTGCACACATTTGCAAATACACTGCTCAAATAAAGTAAAGGGACACTTTTTAATCAGAGCATAGCATCAAGTCAATTAAACTCTTGGGATATTGATCTGGTCAGGTAAGTAGCAGAGAGGTTTGTTAATCAGTTTCAGCTGCTTTGGTGCTAATGAAATTAAAAACAGGTGCACTAGATGGGCAACAATTACACAACCCCCAAAACAGGAATGGTTTTACAGGTGGAGGCCATTGACATTTTTTCCTACTCATCTTTTCTGACTGTTTTTCAATAGTTTTTCATTTGTCTAAGGTCAATGTCACTACTGGTAGCATGAGGTGATACTAGGACCCTACAGAGGTTGCACAGGCAGTCTAGCTCCTCCAGGATGGCACGTCAATACGTGCCATTGCCAGAAGGTTTGCTGTGTCTCC
This sequence comes from Staurois parvus, assembly GCF_062004578.1. Lineage (NCBI taxonomy): Eukaryota > Metazoa > Chordata > Amphibia > Anura > Ranidae > Staurois > Staurois parvus. Next base: position 277,469 of record NW_028318324.1, read on the forward strand.
CAGCACAGTCTCAAGAGCATGGAGGAGATTCCAGGAGACAGGTAGTTACTTGAGGAGAGCTGGACAGGGCTGTAGAAGGTCCTTAACCCATCAGCAGGACAGGTATCTACTCCTTTGTGCAAATAGGAGCCGGAGGAGCACTTCCAGAGCCCTACAAAATTACTTCTAGCAGACCACTGGTGTGAATGTCTCTGACTAAACAATCAGAAACAGACTTCATGAGGGTGACCTGAGGGCCCAACATCCTCTAGTGGGCCCTGTGCTCACTGCCCGGCACCATAGAGCTTGATTTGCATTTGCCATTGAACACCAGAATTGGTAGGACCAACACTGGCGCCCTGTGCTTTCACAGATGAGAGCAGGTTCACCCTGAGCACATGTGACAGACGTGAAAGGGTCTGGAGAAGCTGTGGAGAATGTTATGCTGCCTATAATATCATTCAGCATGACCGTTTTGGTGGTGGGTCAGTGATGGTGTGGGGAGGCATATCCATGGAGGGATGTACATACCTCTACAGGCTAGACAATGGCACCCTGACTACCATTAGGTATAGGGATGGAATCCTTGGACCCATTGTCAGACCCTACGCTACTGCAGTGGGTCCTGGGTTCCTCCTGGTGCATGACAATACCTGGTCTCATGTGGCGAGAGTATACAGCTAGTTCTTGGAGGATGAAGGAATTGATACCATTAAATGGCCCCCACGTTCGCATGACCTAAATCCAATAGAACATAGGATATCATGTTCTGGTCCATCCAAAGCTGCCAGGTTGCACCTCAGACTGTCCAGGAGCTCAGTGATGCTCTGGTCCAGATCTGGGAGGAAGTACCCCAGGACACCATCCGTCGTCTCACTAGGAGCGTGCCCCAACATTGTCAGGCATGCATACAAGCACATGGGGGGCCATACAAACTACTGAGTACCATTTTGAGTTGCTGCAATTACATTTCAGCAAAATGGACTAGCCTAAAAATAAGAAAAATTAATAATAGCGCCTATGGTCAAAATTATATAACTTACTAATAATGTACCAGCTGCAAAAAATCACCATATATAAAGTGTACCAATAAATAAATAATTTGCGCTAGTAAATGTGTATAAAAAGAAATCATCAAATCATAAGTCCAGAAAAAAATATATATATGCCAATACCACAAAAAAAAAAATTAAAAAAACTTTTAAGTGCAAAAAACTTTTGTGCAAAAAAAAGTGTCTAAATATGAAAAATTTTCACCAAAAAACCTTGATAATATAATGGCAGATCATCCATAAATATATCTTCAGAAACGGAAACTCTGCAACACATCGATCCTCATCGATCGAAATAACAGGATGAAAAACTTTGTAGTTAATCGAAAATCCACTTCTCCAATAGATAAAGGACCACCTTCAAACGTATCCATGGGGGGAAATGCCAAGCACTCGAGAGAAACAGAAAGACTTCATGGTGCAATATTATAAAAACCAATTCCTTTATTAGGTACTCATTGCACTTACTCAAGAGGTGTCCCAGCCGACACCAGCATCAACAGCATAACAGCAATCACATAAACGAGCCTGGCTACTCAGCACATGCGCAGTAGCTGGCAGCCAAAAACGTAATGACGTCACATCAATCAAGCTCCGCCCTACGCGTTTCGTCATCAACGTCCTCACGTGAGGACCTCATTGGTCCACAGAACTTGTTTCCAAAATACATCAGGCTTGTCTATATATTCATTTGCAAAGTTCAAACGATGATTTTTGTGGTAAGGATGTAGAAGAGGTTTTCTTCTGATGGCTCTTCCATGAAGACCATATTTGTACAAGTGTCTCTTTATAGTGGAATAATGTACCACAACTCCAGTGTCTGCCAGATCTTTCTGGAGGAATCGTGCAGTCAAACGTGGGTTTTGAATTGTTTTTCTCACAATCCTGCAAGCTGTTCTGTCTGATATTTTTCTTGGTCTTCCAGATCTTGCTTTAACTTCCACTGTTCCTGATTACTGCCATTACTTAATTACATTCTGAACAGAGGATATTGACATCTGAAAACGCTTTGCTATCTTCTTATAGCCTTCTCCGGCTTTGTGAGCATCAACTATTTTCAGTTTCAGTTTTCTAGACAACTGCTTAGAAGAACCCATGGTGCTGATTGTTGGGGCAAGGTCAGATGAGTCTGAGCATTTAAAACCTTTGAGATTGACATAACCTGGTCTTCCCAGACGATGATTGAGAACAATCCATGACACTGGCAGGTCTCAGCTTTGCATAGGGGGCAGTGCATGCTATAAATTCTGCAGGGTGCCCAAACTTTTGCAGACGCCATTTTTTTGTTTTCTATTATTTTGAAAGTGTAAATGATGGAAATAAAATCTAACTTTTGTTCACATATTATAAGAATGTCTAATCTGTAATTTGATGCCTTTTGGAGATTTTTCCATCTTTCCTTGGCTTCTTTATGCACATTAATACAAATTTTTAGCTGGGGTTCCCAAACTTTCGATCCCCACTGTAGATATCCCGCATGCTATTTTTCCTCATTGAGATTTGATGTGTTTTCAAAGTGTTCCTTTAATTTCTTTGAGCAGTGTACATGAGTAAGTCATAGTATAGCATCAAGTGTCCCCTGTATGCTACGGTCCAAACTCTAAAATTTCCAGAGCCTCCAGTGTGATACTGTATATCAATGGTTAGGTTAAGGGCAGGTGTGCCTGCAGGGAGCCCATCTCTCCTTAAAGGCACAAGGATGCACGTGACACCCAGGCAGCAAAATGAAAGCAAAGGCATCCAGTGTGTCCCTGCACCCAATTCAACCAACTGTACAAAAAAATGGCAACCATTCTAACCTATTGGAAGACAGTACATATAACTCCCTTTAATTCCCTTTAATGCAGCAACAAGAAAATGTGTATCCAAAAAAATGTCAAAAAAGATTTTTAAACATCAGTAAAAAACAGATGTATTGCAGGTTCCATCTAAAACAATAGCTGGATTAAAAACACAACTCTGGTCTTGTCTAGATTGTCATATGCATATTATGCCATGTGCCATTGCACTGCATTGTACAGCATCATCCAAATACAAGGCATTTGTACATACAAAAGGAACAATATCAAAAATTTACAATCCCAACCTATAACCAGCCTTAGCAGCAAGGTGGAGGTTGGCACAGCTGGCTGAACTGGGTGCAGGGACACACTAGATGCCTTTGCTGTAATTTGGCTATCAATGCGTTACGTGCGTTCCTGTGCCTCTAAGGAGGGGTGGGATCCCTCCAGGCACACTTACCCTTACCCTCTCTATTGATATATGTGCTTCCACTGTGGAGGCTCTGGACATTTTAGAGTTAAGACTGCAGTATACAGAGCCCCCTTGAGGTGTGACTGCGGCTTACGTTTGTATTTGCAAATAAGTGCAAACAAAACCCTCTGTTTTTAAGGCAAATAGTTAGACAAGGCCAATTTGTTTGTTTTGCAAGATGTCTGCTAAGTGTGATGGGACATCCTTTCTTTGTGATGTAAATTGCCCTTTCATGAGCACCTTGCTGCTAAGGCTGATTATACTGTAGACTGGGATGGTTGCCAATTTTTGTCCATCAGATATTATGAAATTCAATGATGCAGGTTCTCATAAATCAGGGTGAACGATGTCTGTTGAAGTAAAAACACATTGACCAGGGTTACCAACCCCTCATGTCTTTTTTTTTTCTGATAACACGTGGAAAATGTACTGATGGAGCATATTTTGTACTGACAAGCTGAACCATGACAGAAACTCCTATTAGAAAGTAAGGGAATTGATATTTAAAGAATATGAACAATATGTAAATATTAAAACCACCCATACCAAATAATCTTCCTAGCTTTACAATGAAAAAGTCAAAACATTGTCACACTTGAGCATGATTAGAATTATGAAAGACCTGGGGAACCCTAGGATGAAGCAGAATAATTATTGTAAATTGTGATCAGGTTGTGCCTAACAGTGGAATTGATTTAAAGAAGGATGATTAAACAGAACCTAGTCTAGTTGCATGTATACACTGCACACCTATGCCATAGTCCTTGATACCAAGAAAATTTCCTAATCATTGTGTCACAAGTAATGGTCACATAGATACGAATACATTTCTGGACAAAGGATCATTTAAAAATAATAAAAATTTTCATTTACATGTGTTTTAGTGCGCACAACAAGATATCACTTTATCTAATTGAGCCTACTTTAGAGGAACTTCATTAAAAGCTGCAACTGTTCAGACAATAAACACTTTGATCAGGATTATATAATGTACTATGTTATGTATATGTGTAGGGGTCAGGAGCATTTAATGTAAAACACAGAAGTAAAGGCATATTTGTTGCGCAATAGCATGAGCAGAAGTATCTGTGAAGCATCAAGGATAAGTAGTAAAATGGAAACTCACTTTAAAAAAATCCATGAGATAACATGTAATTTATGGGTGAGCAAAATCACACACACACACACACACACATATATATAAATATAGATATATATACGTTATTTTGCAGTGCCAGGTAGGAAGCGCACGTGGGTGCATCGTTGAATTGTAATGGTCAGTTAAAATAACACAGCGCCATATCACAAAAAATGGGCTGGCTAGGAAGGGGGGTAAATCCTCTGGAGGGCAAGTGGTTAAGCAACCACAGCAAGATGTTAAGTAGTAAATGATTAAAACATGGCCACATCCATAGCCTCTGTACAACCAAAAAGCACAGCACATGATGTGAGAATGGCTTTCAGGGAACACATAAACACCACTGGGGTCCTGTGGAGAAGAAAGGCAGAGGAACTGCCATTATTCTAGGGATGTGAAGATCACTCCAGACCAACATCCAGCAACAAGTGTAAAACCACAAAAAGTATGGCTGCTCCGTGTATACAAGAACCCAGAAATTATGTTATCAACAGAGCCACAAACTGGAAGTTATGGTGCCACTGTACCCACTAGCTGTGACAGAGGAGGAGTGGACCAGGGACGCTCTAACACCAATGGGATGACACGTTTCCAAGCTCCTGGCTTCTTTTTTTTATTTCTGTTTATTACCCCACTGGGAAAATTGACTCTCTCTCTATTTCTCCTGGTGACAACTGCCATCAGGAGTGAAAGGAATATACAAAATTTTGAGTTGTCACCAATACGGAAATAGAGGGGTAAATCTCCAAATTTAAAAAATTTAAAAAATGTGTTCTGAAAGGGGAGTTTGGAGAGATATCCTCTCAATTCAAGTTTTGTGTGTGGGACACGGAGTAAAAGATCTACTTTTTAAAAGTAATAAATAGTAATTTACTGTATATAGTTTATTGATTCATGTAATACAATTTAGACAAAAATTAAAGTATGAAAAAAGCTCCAATTAAAAATTGAACACAGATGTAAAAAAAACCTTAGCAATTCCCTACTGTATACAAAATACAAAAAAAAGTTTTGGTTTTAGATATACTTTAAGATAGTCAATATATTACCACTGACACTTCATTGAGAAAGTAGAAACCCAAATGAATATAAATGTCTAACTTATCACATTTTAGTTTCACTAACTGCAACTCTATAAACATACTCTTTTACCTAGTGCATGGGATTCTAGTACAAGATGAAGCTATAGATGTGCTGCCCTGAGCAATTTATGCTTATTCTATCTTTCTCCTATGAGACAGTTCTGTTCTACAGTCTTGCATTACTTATGTCATAACAAGGGAAACAAAATCATAATTAATACCATAATAATTCATCAACCTGAAAATAATAGCCAACACAAAATGACAGTAATTGCCATAATAGAATAACACCGTAATGGATAATCAGATAATCAGTACCAACATATTACATGTTTAATTTTTTTCTTAACAAGAAATATATAGAAATAGCATAGACATTTCTAATATCTAAGAATGAAAATTTGGGAGTGGTTGAAATACAAAAATATTTCCAATGTAGGGGAAGTGAGCTGAATAGTTTATTTAAACTGAGAAAAAAATTATACTATTGAGTAAACTTTGTTACTAGCCCGCACAAGCCAAATGCAAGTTAAGGGAAGTATTCCCAAACAGGTGTTCACATTAAAAGCAAAAAATATAAACAACAAAATAAAAACCAGGGATTTTCTTTAGTGATACACTAAAGGATGAAATAATAGTCATTATCTCTATCCATTCAGATTGCTACTAGAAGTATAACATTGCAGGATCACTAAACATAAAGCAGAAATGAAGCCAAACTGAATAAACACTGTGATATTCCCAGTGACACATATACATGTTCCACTTCAAAGAAAGAAGTCAAAGGTTTTGCTTAAAATAAAAATGATTAGGATACAATGTGCATTATAATCAATTAATTACAAAATAGGGGTATACTAAAAATACAGTAAATAATCAGTTCAATCATTTGCTACCCAGTCGCTGCACATTCTCTTTTTTCATAGTTGCTATAGTCATCACATTATTATTATTATAGAGTATTTATATAGCGCCAAAGGGTTTGCTCAGCGCTGTACATTAGAATGGGGGACAAGACATGAGACAATACAGTAGCAAAACAATACACAATACATGAGGGTTAGAGGGCGCTGCCCTTCCGAGCTTACAGTCTAGGAGGGAGGGGATGGTGGTAGAGGAGGAGATGGCTGTGGGGGATGGAATGGAGTGAGGAGTGGAGGGGATCGGCTGTTAGGTGAGGGTGGGGTAGGCTTGGGATTTTCTTTTCATTTAATTTTTGCTAATAACAGTAAACAGGATAAGTAGGTAGGACAAGGATAGCAATACAAACTCACCTGTGCTGATCACTATGGGGGGCATTTACTAAAACTTGTGCACTCAGAAGCTGGTGCAGCTGTGCATGGTAGCCAATAGACTTCTAACTTCAGCTTGTTCAATTAAGATTTGGCAAAAAAAAACTAGAAGTTGATTTGTTTCCATGCAGGGCTGCACCAGATTTGGCACTCTCCAGTTTTAGTAAATATCCCCTATGTGTTGTGGGAATGTGCAGCAATGCACATTACATACATTATTGTCTTGCTGTGTAACTCATTTTGAATAGCATCCTAATGCACTAAGGCAACACACATGAGCTGCAAAGCGCTGCACTGCAAAGCTTCACAGTGTGTTGCAACAACAAAAAAACTGTGGCACATCAAAATTTGGAGATGTTTAGGTGTGTCAGAACCTCATAGATTTAAATGGACCTGTGAGGGAACACCTGTCACACTGATTGGGTGATTTCATCAGAGAACCCCTTCGTTGCTGCTGGGACCCAGGAACAAGGCATTATAGCCGGGCATTGAACCCTAGACTAGACAAGACTAGCTTGATACAAACTGGAACTACTTTATTGAACAGGAACACAGGTTTTTATATACTTCAAAAAGAGGGGCAGTCCCCACATGAACAATAAATCAAATATTACACTTTGTGATAAATATCCCACACCTATTAAGTAAGAGCTTGATCACATTATCCTTAACAGTGTAAATGGTAAACAGTACAGCCAACAGCTAACACTGATCTAATTAACGGTAAGCTAATCAACAGCCAGGCACTCCGACAATGCTTTGATTAATCAGGGAGCCCACCCCAGACTGAAGGGCAACAAGCCCAACCCTGAATACACACAGTCCATTGCATAGGTCTATCAGGTGTTTGCTTTCACTTGCATAATCTGTCCATCATAAAACAAAACTCATATGATATTGCAACAGTTTGAAAAAGTGGAATTCTTTTATCTTCATAGATTTCTTGAGGGAGATTGTTGATAAATATTTCTGTCCCAAGTTGAGGAGCATCACCAACTTAGTCCGCAGGAGGGCCACCATATTTTCTCTGTCCATTGACCTGTACAAAATTAATATTACACCTTTCCATCCACAAGGGAAATGTTATTATCTTGCAGAGAACTAATCCAAGCCTTGCTCTCAGCATTCATCACATTATTATTACAGGTACTTATATAGCGCCATCAATTTACACAGCGCTTTACATACATATATTGTACATTCACATCATGAGCCTTAATCAGTGGGTAGAAGCCTAGCCCCTAGTCCCCTGCAAAAGTCCATGTCCCAGTTGGGTTTGTCACAGGGCCACCTTAGTGCAATGCATTTTAATGCATGACAGAAAACTGCTACTGCCCTTGCTTTAATACACTGGAAAAATGTGCAAATTTGTTGAAAAAAAAATATATACACACACATATATATATATATATATATTATTATAAAGTATTTATACAGTTGCAAGAAAAAGTATGTGAACCCCTTGGGATTACGTGGAGGTTTGCATGAATTGGGCATAAAATGTGCTCTGAACGTCATCTAAGTCACAACAATAGAAGAACACAGTCTGCTGAACATAATACTACACAAACATTAGATGTTGCCATGATTTAATTGCACATAACATGTAAACATTCACAGTGCAGGGAGGAAAAAGTATGTGAACCTTTGGACTTAATAACTGGTTGACCCTCCTTTGGTAGCAATAACCTCAACCAAACGTTTCCTGTAGTTGCAGATCAGACCTGCACAATGATCTGGAGTCATTTTGGACCACTCTTCTTCACAAAACTGTTTCAGTGTAGCAATATTCTTGGGATGTCTGGTGTGAATCGCTCTCTTAAGGTCATGCCACAGCATTTCAATCGGGTTGAGGTCAGGACTCTGACTGGGCCACTCCAGAAGGCGTATTCTGTGCTGTTGCAGCCATTGTTTTGTTGAATTACTTGTATGCTTTGGGTCATTGTCCTGTTGCATCACCCATCCTCTGCGGAGCTTCAGTTGGCGGAAAGATGGTCGTACGTTTTCCTGCAAAATGTCTTGATAAACTCTGGAATTCATTTTCCCATCAATGACAACAATCCGTCCAGGCCCTGAGGCAGCAAAGCAGCCCCAAACCAAGATGCTCCCTCCGCCATGTTTTACAGTGGGGATGAGGTTTTGATGTTGGTGTGCTGTGCCTTTTTTTCTCCACACATAGTGTTGTGTGTTCTTCCCAAACAACTCAATCTTGGTTTCATCTGTCCACAGTATATTTTGCCAGTAGTGCTGTGGAACATCCAGGTGCTCTTTTGCAAACTTCAAACGTGCTGCAATATTCTTTTTGGACAGCAATGGCTTCCTCTGTGGTGTCCTCCCATGTACTCCATTCTTGTTTAATGTTTTCCTTATTGTAGATGTGTCAACAAAAATGTTAGCATGTGCCAGAGATTTCTGTAGCTCTTTAGCTGACACTCTGGGATTCTTCTTTACCTCATGCAGCATTCTGCGCTGTGCTCTTGCAGTCATTTTTACAGGACGACCACGCCTAGGAAGAGTAGCAACAGTGCTAAACTTTCTGCATTTGTAGACAGTCTGTCTTATCGTGGACACATGAACATCAAGACTTTTGGAGATACTTTTGTAACCCTTTCCAGCTTCATGCAAGTCAACAATTCTTGATCGTAGGTCTTCTGAGAGCTCTTTTCTGCGAGGCATGGTTCACATCAGACAGTGCTTCTTGAAACCAGTAAACCCAAAACAGGTGTGTGTTTTTTAAGGGCAGGACAGCTGTCAGCAACACATCCAATATCATCACACTGATTGGAGTCAAGGTTGGTTCACTCCTGGCTCCAATTAGCTCTGGGAGAAGTCATTAAGCTAGGGCCTCACATACTTTTTCCTCCCTGCACTGTGAATGTTTACATGTTATGTGCAATAAACCATGGCAACATCTAATGTTTGTGTAGTATTATGTTCAGCAGACTGTGTTCTTCTATTGTTGTGACTTAGATGACGTTCAGAGCACATTTTATGCCCAATTCATGCAAAACTCCACGTAATCCCAAGGGGTTCACATACTTTTTCTTGCAACTGTATAGCGACAAAGGGTTTGCTCAGCACTGTACAATAGCAAGGGGGACAGGACACGAGACAAGACAGAAACAATACAATACACAAGGGATTCGAGGGCCCTGCTCTTTCGAGCTTACAATCTAGGAATATATATATATATATATATATAGTGCTCAAAAAAATTAAAGGAGCACTTCTTAATCAGAGTATATCATCAAGTCAATTAAACTCCTGGGATAATGATCTGGTCAGCTAAGTAGCAGAGGGGGTTGTTAATCAATTTCATCTGCTTTGGTGTTAATTAAATTAACAACAGGTGCACTAAATGGGCAATAATGAGGCAACCCCCAAAACAGGAATGGTTTTACAGGAGGAGGCCACTGACATTTCTTGTCATTTTGTACTTCTGCCATATAGGGGTGCGCGTGCCGGAGGGGGAAATCTTCAGCTGTAAACTGTCACAGCACAAAATTATCTGCACGCACCTGCAGATCGTCAGTCAGGGAGGAAAAACATAGCTATGGCTATGTTTACATCACTTCCCCTAGTAAAAGCACCACCTAGTGTACACCAAGCACATAGCTAGGCCCACACTTAACCCTTTGATCACCCAAGATGTTAACCCCTTCCCAGCCAGTGTCATTAGTACAGTGAAATTGAAAACTGAAATCTTGGGGAGTTGGCCCAAAAGGCATTAATGGCCTGCAGTCAAAACTTGGCCTTCATGGGGTGCACTTGCCTTGCTGCCCTCACAAGACTGGGGGGGTCAGGGAACACTGCAGTAACAATAAACAAACAGAGGGCACACTAGCCTAGTGCATTATCCTTTAAAAATGTATTTAATGTAAAAAGGTAAGTATTATAATCTCAAAGTCATAAAAGGTATAAATACATCTCATGAGTACAGTGCAAACAATCCGTAAAACATTAAGGTGTACAGATAAAATTGAACATCTAGAGGTTGACGCGTTTTGAGGACTTAACTCCCTCCTCAGAGCCTATGTATTTGTACCTTTTATGACTTTGTGAGTATAATACTTACCTTTTTACATTAAATACATTTTTCAAGGATAATGCACTAGGCCAGTGTGCTCTGTGTTTGTTTATCATTATTAGTACAGTGTCAGTACATATTTTTAGCACTGATCACTGTATTAGTGTCACTGGTTCCCACAAAGTGTCAGTGTAAAAATGTCTGCTGCAACATTGCAGTCCTTTCATAAGTCGCTGATCACCGCCATTACAAGTATAAAAAAAATTAAAAACTTCCAGTATATGTACCATAGTTTGTAGAAACTATAACTTTTGTGCAAACTAATCCTTATACATTTATTGGGATTTTTTTTTTACCAAAAATATGTAGCAGAATACATCTTGGTCTAACTTTATGAAGAAATTAGATTGTTTTAATTTTTTTATTGGACATGTTCCATAGCAGAACATAAAAAATATTGTTTTTTTTTTCAATATTGTTTTAATATTGTTAAAACAAGCAGGGCAAAAGAGAGACAATGGGGTAGATTTACTAAAACTGTCAAAGCTTAATTGAACAAGCTGAAGTTAAAAGCTGATTGGCTACTATGCACAGCTGCACAAGATTCTGAGTGCACCAGTTTTAGTAAATCTACCCCATTGTCTCTCTTTTGCCCTGCTTGTTTTAACCAATTGAACAAGAAAGACTTTGGACTCCTACAAATTTTTCATTTGGCACTCTCTTTGAGCTATTTCATTAGGATTATACAGTAAAGTTGGCCACAAATGAATTTAAAAAGGAAATTGTGACAGCGTCTATATGAGCGGTCTGCAGAAGGAAAGGCCAAGAGGGGTACTTAGTATTATTGTTTTTTTTTTTTTAATCCATTGATGGAAGCTACACTCAAGCCTTACTTTTTTCTTCCAACACTTGTAGTAAATTGTCTCCTGTGTTGAAATTGATTACTCTCAATTACCTGCAAACATGCATTTTAGCCAGTCTCACACAGCCATTAGCTTTCTCTGCCATCATTCGTTTTGTTTCCAAGCATTATGTGAAAGAAAACACCCCCAGCATGCATTTAGATGTGCACACCTCATCAATCAATCAATCAGCAGACTGTCAACTAAATCTGTCACAACAAAAGGAAATCTTACCGGCGGGATTTTTGAGGCACAGCCTACACAGAATTATAATATAAAAATATAAATGTGTTATTACATAATTATAATAGATTAAAATTCATCTGATAAAATATAGTACAGCTACCCCCACTTCACAATCATAATATAATACAAAAAGAGATGCTTGGTGGATAAAACCACTTCTATTTACATTTTTGGACACACATCAATAGTTCTATAGCTCAATGAATTTCCTGGATGATACGTCACTTCCTCAGGAGCAGGCAGTAGGGGAAAAACAATTGTTTCTCTGAAGTTCTCCAAGGGAGATGGCATACAGGTATATACAGCCCAAGAGATCCAAGGATGGTACCCCACAATATAGGGCAAAAGTGTAACCCACCAAATAACTATGTACCACCCCTAGTGACACTACAGGTAAGTGCACCCCTATGGCACCTCTTCAATCAATAGTATAAGCTGTGTTAAAAGACTGGCACCACTGTTGAGCAAATTGATGAATTGAATTGAACTGATGATTTGGGAAGTCTTTAAACTTTATGGAATTCATGATGATGTTGTATTTGACAGAGGAGTACAGTTTACTTCAAAATTCTGGGAAAAGTGTTTGTTCAGCTTTGGGTCAATGGTTAGAATGATAGGACCAAACAAACTCTGGAGTGGTGCATTCAATGCGTTGGCAGTTATCTACAGGATGAATGGGTGGACAATCTTCCTACGGTAGAATATAACAACTCTAAACATAGATCCACGTCACAAAGTCCTTTTATCTTAAACACCAGGTACCATCCAGTTTTTATTCCTGATCTCCCTTTTTAAACCCTAATTCCTGCTGTTACCAACAGATTATCTACTTTACAGGAAATTCAGGAGAATTAGGTTCATACTTTGAAGGAATATTACAAAAAGGCCACAACCAGACATTGCAGATCACTCCCTACTTTTCATGTGGGTGACAAAGTTTGGTTATCTACCAAGAGTTTAAATGTTCATGTTCCATCTGCTAGGGTGGGTCAAATATTTGCAGAGCCTTTTCAGATGTCTGCTCAAATTAGACCGGTCACTTTTTTGCTTAAAACTTTGTGACAGCATGAGGATTCACCCAGTTTTTCACTCAAACCATTTTGTGAAAATCCTTTTTCTAAGGTAATTCTCCCACCCCTTCCACCCAAGAAGAATTTGTGGTTGAAAGAATTCTTGATTCCAGGAATTTTAGGAAGAAATTGCAATATTTGTTTCAATAAAAAGGATATGGGTCAAAAGATAATTTTTGTGATTAACTAGAGAATTAGATCAGAGGTTTTCTCACAAACCTGTCCCTAAGACATCCAGAGGCCATCTTGGAAGGAGGGGACTACTGTCAGGACCTGCGTATGAACCTGTAACCTCTGCTGTGTCTGGAGAAGGCGTCTCACTGTTGTGTTGGGTGGTGGTATCTCACTGTGCCAGCAGGGATGCTGGAGAGCTCTCTACCTGATTCCTTAGACAACCTTGCCTTGTGTCTTATTTCTATTGAACCTTGAACCCTTTGCTACTCTCCTGTATTTCCTGATTTAAGCCATGTCTCTTCTCTTCCTGTTTGCCAGAATATTGCACTATCTTCACTACCACTCATTACTAAACCTTGATTTTCTCACCGACTATACTATCATTTGATCCCATCCAGCTACTACTTGTTACTGAATTGTTACTTTGACTCTTCTGCTTGATCCCTACCTGCTATATCTGCTACCAGACCCTGGCTTCCTCACCTCCTGGTGGGGTGATCCTGAGGACTGTGACCTAATACTAACATACAGAAAAACCTATCTCCACCATCAGGACCTATGGTGAATACCAGTTAGTGCTTAGATCCCATGCCTCAGGTGAACCTGCACGATCCGATAGGAGATCTGCTTGTATATTTTCAGCTTACTACCTGTGAACCTCTCTACTACTATAGCTACCAGTCTCTGAGCCTGACCCCAGATTGTGACAACCTGATTACATTCAGTGTCTGATTACAGCCAGTGCCTAATTACAGTAAGCACCAACATACAGCCAGTGCCTAATTACAAACAATGCCTGGTTACAGCCAATTCCTGGTTACAATCACCACCATATTAAAGCCAAAGCCTGATTACAGCCAGTGCCAGATTACAGGCAGTACTATATTGCAACCAGCACCTGATTACAGTTAGTACCTAATTACAGTCAGCACTATTGTATAGCTAGCACCCGATTATAGCCAGTACTATATTACAACAAGCACCTAATTAAAGCCCAGCATTTGCTTACAGCCAGTGTATGATTACAATCAGTGGAGGTGTTGCCAGTTTTTCTGATCACAGTGTCAGTGCTTCCAGTTTGCTAATCACAACCAGCTCTACTGTTTTCAGTGTTGTTGATTGCAGCGTTTTCACACTGGGGCATCTGCTTTTCAAAATGTGGTCATTTTGTGGGTGTTTTTATTGTTCTACCACTTCAGAGCCTCCAAAAAGTGCTAGGTATTAAAACAATTACATGGATATTTTATGCCCTTTCAAAAGCCTGAAGATGGTTTCCTCATACTCAAGAGGAATAGCAGAATGTGTTTTGGGGTGTAACAGTCACCACGTGTGAGAAGAAAAAACAATCAAATCTCATTTATTTTTTAAATTTTCCCCAAAAATTTGAATTTTTTTTTAAATCATTCATCATCATAAGTTTTTAAATTTCAATTCTATATCCCATGGTTTGTAGATGCTATAACTTTGACTAAATAATATTCCTTTTTTTTCACAAAAGAAATATAGCAGAACAAATGGTCTAAATTTATGGAGGAAGACTATTTGATATGTTTTAAAACAAATTAAAAATGTCAACATATGCTGCACACTCATTTAATGACCTACAAAAATTGTGCCACATACGTTATATCAACTGCAGAAATTTGAAAAGGAGAAAGTGTGCATATAATGTTTTAAGTCACTAATAATTTTGAAATACCTGTTATTGCCCTTGATGTGGGAATTGTAATCTTTCCTGTGGGTATTATCTCCTTTCCCTGATCCTGCTACAGACCCTGAAATAGAGGCAGTGTTTATCATCTCCCTGGTATGGTGAATATAGATTGATTAATTTCATGTTACTTGATTTGTGTTATTGGAAAAAAAATGTTCTGTGATATGATATGATATGATACAAACTATGCGCTCTTATTTTTTAGCATATACTTCATAAAGTTTCTGAAAAACATGTCAAGCCTAACCCCTTATCTTCCATTGTTTACCTTTATAATAATGAAATTAAGCTATTAATGTATACATGCTAATAAAGGCATAACTCAACCCTCTTGAGAATGCCAAAAACAAAAAAAAGTAACATAATTTATTAAAAACATAGATTAGAATAGGTATATATCTTACTCATATATAAAGAAGTGTTTAAGCACTATACTACGGGCATCACAATAAGGCTACTGTGCACCACTGGTACATAACAGGGCATGCTGTTTAAGCACTTTTTACAATGTGAGTGAGATACTTACCTATTTTATTCATTGATAAATAATAATAATAATTAGCAGTCTTCTATATGAAGTCTTTTTGTTTTTGGCCAAATCACATTCCATATGTACTGTATAATAACCCATAAAAATGTGCCAACTAATAGTATAACCTGATGGGAATAAAGAAACCGTGCTAGTAACAATAAATTCATATATTATCCTTAAAAAATGTTCAACCCAATTAATCAGTATTCTATAGATAGATATCCATGCTCAGTCATTCCTTTATGCCCATACACTGCACCACTGTGGCACAAGATTTATATTGTGCTCCACCAACTGTGCAGATTGACTGCTCACCTTCATATGAGACCCATACTTGGACATATACGCTTAAATTGTCAGACTACCATGGGCTACAACTGCTCTCTTTCCACTCGTGGATCTCTTCAGTGGGTATTAGTAATCTCACATTCAAATCTTTATCTACTTTATCTACTTTATTTACTCATGTGGGTTTAGATATCACATTATTCTTTAGGCAGCACACTGGTATTTATTCCACATTATAGTTGCACATGTATAGTTATTTGTTCATATATATATATATAAATGTATATATATATATATATATATATATATATAAATTTTACTTTATTTTTTGTGAGTCACTTGGCTTGTAATAAGTGCACTAAACTTGTATAATACAAGGGTTATAACTGAATAACTGGGTTGTACTGGAAGGCAAATGTACACCTTCAGTTGAAAGATATGGTCCTCATTTTTATTTGGATCTATCACAGGAGGGCAGTCCATCTGATGATGATTTACTAAAGGAGTAGAGGCTTTTCACCTAGAAAACTAAATGTTCATTTTTGAAAATGTGTACTCCATTTGCAAAGTGAATATAAGTACATAAGGTGAATTGTAAACCTGCATTCACTTTCAAGGCTCAATGATTTTGTTTTTTTTTTTTGTTTGTTTTTTACTTGGCACACGATTTGGTATTCAAACTGAACACAGCTTCAACTTATTAACTAACATTAACTATGAATAGGAAACACACACCAAGTGAATATTCTCTTTGTTGTTAGGTGAACAGCTTCCATTCCTTAAAGTGTTAGTAAACCCACAACAGTAAAATTAGTATATATGTGCAGAAAAGCATGCTTGTTATACTCACTGTGGAACCTAAGGGGTTAATATTCTTCATTTGTGTAAAATTGCCGTTTGATCCTGTTTTCTCTGCCCCTCCTCTTGTTCAAATGTCCACCTGATAAGACAGACTGAACCCGTAGTCACATGCACATGCTCAGTTTAGTGTGTATTGCTAGAGAGATTTTTTTCCTTGGGAGAGTGCATGTGATCAGCACAGGGCCAATCAGCACAGTCCAGACAGAGGGTCAAGGGTTTTGCATCCTCCTAGATCAAAAAGAAAACTCCTCCTACAAGCTTTAACCAGTGCTCTGCTGAAGTCACAAGACTGCTCTATCTGCTGATGAGAAAAGGTATTTAGCAGTTTATAGTTACTAAAATAATTTCATTTTCATGTTCTGTGTAATGTGGGAGACCAGATATAGTGAATGCAGGGTCCTGGGTTTAGTAACACTTTAAGTAAATGAGTTATTCTGTTTTCCTGTGGATCTGAATTTTCTTCTGTCCTGTAGAATTTAAATCAATACAATAATTTTTCTACTAAGCTAAAAAGAGCTAGGTGCACATGGAAGGACTTTCCACACAGAAAACAAAACAAAATGTATTTTCCAGCACACTCCCTATCTAGCCAGCAACAAAATAAACATATTACACTGTCTAACAATTTAAATGAAAAACAGAGGTTTTAACAATGCATAAATTAAGGCCAGGTATGCCTGGAGGGAGCCCATTCCTCTCTTACTAGTAATTTGCATAATCCTCAATCCCATGTAGCTCATAGGCACAGTTTGGAGCTGTTCCATTTCTGTGTCCTAATCTGTTAGCTTTGGTAACTTGTCCATTCAGAATTAAAATAGCTTGTAGCAACTAAGTCTCCTTTGAGTGTATTTATAGAAACATTTGCCTAGCTATTCATCCATCAAAAATGCTAGTAGAGTCATTTAATGCAAATGGGACAAAACTGAATGTTCTTAAATTGATTCTTCTAAAGGTTGATTGGTGTTCATTAAAAAAAAAAGTGTGGTTTGGGAAAATGCCATATTATGGCTACTAGATGAAGCTGAAAATCATAGGAAATATAATTATCATCCACATCTAGTGACTAGAGATGAGCGAAGAAATGAAAAATTCGATTCGACTGATTCGGCGAATTCGTGGACAATATTCGATTCGAGTCGAATAAATTCGCTGTGAATTTAACTTAAAAAAGGGTGTTTCTAGGCTTCAGAGAGACTTAATATTAGTGCAGAACACTGTACCTTTAATTTAAATGCCCTTGGAGTCTGCTGGGGAAGAGAAATAATACTGTCTGTCAGTATGACATGCAGATGAGTGCCGTCGATCTTAGAATCACTGCACACTTCACTCCTTTGGCCAGTCACGGGGCCAAAACCAGTGTTTGGAGCCACAGTGTGGCGGTGGAGGCAGCAGCAATGGGAGGCCATACAGCAACCTATGACAAAATGGAAACCAGCAGGAGCGTGAGGAGACCTGAAAGTGGCACATGGCAGAGTGGGAGCAATGGGAGGCGGTACAGGGACCCAGGTCACACTATGGGCCCAGCAGCAGCGTGACCAGGCGGTACGGGGGCCCATGGCCGATATGGGGCTTGGTGGCACCTATGGAAGGCCTGTAATCTGCCAGCAACCTATGACAAAATGGACAACCGCAGGAGTGTGAGGAGATTTCAAAGTGGCACATGGCAGAGTGGAAGCAATGGAAGGCCGTACAGGGACCCAGGTCACACTGTGGGACCAGCATCAGCGTGAACAGGCGGTACGGGGGCCCATGGCCGATTTGACCTCATTCATCCCATAGTCCTGCCGACTCACGAATAGCGTGGCCTCCTCAAAGGGCCTGAGCAAGCGCAGGTGTCACACATGAGCTGCCAATGGCTGACATCTAAGTTACACAGGGAGTACCTTTATCCGCTTTTAACATCAGGAAATCTGTGATGGCCTTTAGCTGTTCGTAAAGGCGGTCTAACATATGTAGGGTTGAATTCCACCTTGTTGCAACGTCACAGCATGAGGAGTCGGTACGGGGGCCCATGGCAGATTACATGTCTGGCAGCAGCTATGTGAGGCCCGTAATCTGCCTGCACCCTATGTCAAAAAATTTAACACACCAGCAGTGTGAAGAGACCTGAAAGTGGCACATGGCAGCAGAGTGTGGCGATGGAGACAGCAGCAATGGGAGGCCGTACAGGGACCCATGAGAGACTCTGGACTTGGCAGCAGCATGAGGAGGCGGTATATAGGGGCCCATGGCAGATTAGGGGCCTGGCAGCAGCTATGTGAGGCCCGTAATCTGCCTGCACCCTATGTCAAAAAATTTAACACACCAGCAGTGTGAAGAGACCTGAAAGTGGCACATGGCAGCAGAGTGTGGCGATGGAGACAGCAGCAATGGGAGGCCATACAGGGACCCATGACAGACTCTGGACTTGGCAGCAGCATGAGGAGGCGGTATATAGGGGCCCATGGCAGATTAGGGGCCTGGCAGCAGCTATGTGAGGCCCGTAATCTGCCTGCACCCTATGTCAAAAAATGTAACACACCAGCAGTGTGTGAGGAGACCTGAAAGTGGCACATGGCAGAGTGTGGCGATGGAGACAGCAGCAATGGGAGGCCGTACAGGGACCCATGAGAGACTCTGGACCTGGCAGCAGCATGAGGAAGCGGTATATAGGGGCCTATGGCAGATTAGGGGCCTGGCAGCAGCTATAGGAGGCCCATAATCTGCCAGCACCCTATGTCAAAAAATTCTACACACCAGCAGTGTGAGGAGACCTGAAAGTGGCACATGGCAGCAGAGTGTGGCGATGGAGACAGCAGCAATGGGAGGCCGTACAGGGACCCATGACAGACTCTAGACTTGGCAGCAGCATGAGGAGGCGGTATATAGGGGCCCATGGCAGATTAGGGGCCTGGCAGCAGCTATGTGAGGCCCGTAATCTGCCTGCACCCTATGTCAAAAAATTTAACACACCAGCAGTGTGAAGAGACCTGAAAGTGGCACATGGCAGCAGAGTGTGGCGATGGAGACAGCAGCAATGGGAGGCCATACAGGGACCCATGAGAGACTCTGGACTTGGCAGCAGCATGAGGAGGCGGTATATAGGGGCCCATGGCAGATTAGGGGCCTGGCAGCAGCTATGTGAGGCCCGTAATCTGCCTGCACCCTATGTCAAAAAATTTAACACACCAGCAGTGTGAAGAGACCTGAAAGTGGCACATGGCAGCAGAGTGTGGCGATGGAGACAGCAGCAATGGGAGGCCATACAGGGACCCATGACAGACTCTGGACTTGGCAGCAGCATGAGGAGGCGGTATATAGGGGCCCATGGCAGATTAGGGGCCTGGCAGCAGCTATGTGAGGCCCGTAATCTGCCTGCACCCTATGTCAAAAAATTTAACACACCAGCAGTGTGAAGAGACCTGAAAGTGGCACATGGCAGCAGAGTGTGGCGATGGAGACAGCAGCAATGGGAGGCCATACAGGGACCCATGACAGACTCTGGACTTGGCAGCAGCATGAGGAGGCGGTATATAGGGGCCCATGGCAGATTAGGGGCCTGGCAGCAGCTATGTGAGGCCCGTAATCTGCCTGCACCCTATGTCAAAAAATTTAACACACCAGCAGTGTGAAGAGACCTGAAAGTGGCACATGGCAGCAGAGTGTGGCGATGGAGACAGCAGCAATGGGAGGCCGTACAGGGACCCATGAGAGACTCTAGACTTGGCAGCAGCATGAGGAGGCGGTATATAGGGGCCCATGGCAGATTAGGGGCCTGGCAGCAGCTATGTGAGGCCCGTAATCTGCCTGCACCCTATGTCAAAAAATTTAACACACCAGCAGTGTGAAGAGACCTGAAAGTGGCACATGGCAGCAGAGTGTGGCGATGGAGACAGCAGCAATGGGAGGCCGTACAGGGACCCATGAGAGACTCTGGACTTGGCAGCAGCATGAGGAGGCGGTATATAGGGGCCCATGGCAGATTAGGGGCCTGGCAGCAGCTATGTGAGGCCCGTAATCTGCCTGCACCCTATGTCAAAAAATTTAACACACCAGCAGTGTGAAGAGACCTGAAAGTGGCACATGGCAGCAGAGTGTGGCGATGGAGACAGCAGCAATGGGAGGCCATACAGGGACCCATGACAGACTCTGGACTTGGCAGCAGCATGAGGAGGCGGTATATAGGGGCCCATGGCAGATTAGGGGCCTGGCAGCAGCTATGTGAGGCCCGTAATCTGCCTGCACCCTATGTCAAAAAATGTAACACACCAGCAGTGTGTGAGGAGACCTGAAAGTGGCACATGGCAGAGTGTGGCGATGGAGACAGCAGCAATGGGAGGCCGTACAGGGACCCATGAGAGACTCTGGACCTGGCAGCAGCATGAGGAAGCGGTATATAGGGGCCTATGGCAGATTAGGGGCCTGGCAGCAGCTATAGGAGGCCCATAATCTGCCAGCACCCTATGTCAAAAAATTCTACACACCAGCAGTGTGTGAGGAGACCTGAAAGTGGCACATGGCAGAGTGTGGCGATGGAGACAGCAGCAATGGGAGGCCGTACAGGGACCCATGAGAGACTCTGGACCTGGCAGCAGCATGAGGAGGCGGTATATAGGGGCCTATGGCAGATTAGGGGCCTGGCAGCAGCTATAGGAGGCCCATAATCTGCCAGCACCCTATGTCAAAAAATTCTACACACCAGCAGTGTGAGGAGACCTGAAAGTGGCACATGGCAGCAGAGTGTGGCGATGGAGACAGCAGCAATGGGAGGCCGTACAGGGACCCATGACAGACTCTAGACTTGGCAGCAGCATGAGGAGGCGGTATATAGGGGCCCATGGCAGATTAGGGGCCTGGCAGCAGCTATGTGAGGCCCGTAATCTGCCTGCACCCTATGTCAAAAAATTCTACACACCAGCAGTGTGAGGAGACCTGAAAGTGGCACATGGCAGCAGAGTGTGGCGATGGAGACAGCAGCAATGGGAGGCCGTACAGGGACCCATGACAGACTCTAGACTTGGCAGCAGCATGAGGAGGCGGTATATAGGGGCCCATGGCAGATTAGGGGCCTGGCAGCAGCTATGTGAGGCCCGTAATCTGCCTGCACCCTATGTCAAAAAATTTAACACACCAGCAGTGTGAAGAGACCTGAAAGTGGCACATGGCAGCAGAGTGTGGCGATGGAGACAGCAGCAATGGGAGGCCATACAGGGACCCATGACAGACTCTGGACTTGGCAGCAGCATGAGGAGGCGGTATATAGGGGCCCATGGCAGATTAGGGGCCTGGCAGCAGCTATGTGAGGCCCGTAATCTGCCTGCACCCTATGTCAAAAAATGTAACACACCAGCAGTGTGTGAGGAGACCTGAAAGTGGCACATGGCAGAGTGTGGCGATGGAGACAGCAGCAATGGGAGGCCGTACAGGGACCCATGAGAGACTCTGGACCTGGCAGCAGCATGAGGAAGCGGTATATAGGGGCCTATGGCAGATTAGGGGCCTGGCAGCAGCTATAGGAGGCCCATAATCTGCCAGCACCCTATGTCAAAAAATTCTACACACCAGCAGTGTGTGAGGAGACCTGAAAGTGGCACATGGCAGAGTGTGGCGATGGAGACAGCAGCAATGGGAGGCCGTACAGGGACCCATGAGAGACTCTGGACCTGGCAGCAGCATGAGGAGGCGGTATATAGGGGCCTATGGCAGATTAGGGGCCTGGCAGCAGCTATAGGAGGCCCATAATCTGCCAGCACCCTATGTCAAAAAATGTAACACACCAGCAGTGTGTGAGGAGACCTGAAAGTGGCACATGGCAGAGTGTGGCGATGGAGACAGCAGCAATGGGAGGCCGTACAGGGACCCATGAGAGACTCTGGACCTGGCAGCAGCATGAGGAAGCGGTATATAGGGGCCTATGGCAGATTAGGGGCCTGGCAGCAGCTA